>NC_140774.1:22946803-23104641 GCF_044657685.1 Stegodyphus dumicola
CAGCGTCTAACAGTTTCTCCCACCTCACACTAGTCCTCAGTCTGAGTGCTTGTTTCCCTCGTTTTGGAAGCATTTTTGTTAAGTAGGGTTCGCGTTTTTTGCTTTTTGTACATTTAGAAAACATTATCATATTTATTTTTATAACCCTGGGTCCAAAGAAGATGATGATGTCTATTGAATTAAAGCGTTAAATAATAGAAAACCATGAGCAAGGTGTGCGAGTAATTGACTTGGGGAGGATATACGGGCGTAACACATCAATGATATTTACTGTGCTTGAACAAAAGGAGTTGATAAAGTATAACGCCAACTAAATGCGTTACAATAATTTTTAAGCTCAGACCTCTCTCCGTCAAGACATGGAGAAACTACTGATGGTGTGAGTGAGAGAGAAGCAACTTCAAGGAGGAACCTTAACACAAAGCATCATATGTGAGAAGGCACTATTACGAGTTATTTACGAGCGATTTACGGTTATTTTCTAAAGAAGATCCCATACACTTCTACAAACGTGTAATCGGAAGACCCGTTTAAAGCCAGTCGGGGCTGGTTTGACAACTTTAGGGAAAGGACCGACCTTCACTCCGTCGTCACGCATGGTGAGGCAGCAAATCCGAATGTAAAAAGCAGCTGATGTTTACATCAAAATGTTTTCCGAACAGATAGTAGCCAAAGGATACATCCCCCCAGCAAGTCCTCAACTGTGACGAGACAGGGCTTTTCTGGAAAAGGATGCCGAATAGAACGTACATAACGGCAGAGGAGAAGATGCCAGGTCACAAACCCATTAAGGATAGATTAAATCTAGCAATTTGCGTCAATGCGAGTGGCGACTGTAAAATCAAGCCTCCGCTAGCATACCATTCGGAAAACCCCAGAGGCTTTAAGTCATATAATATTTTAAAAGAAAACCTGCCAGTTAAAATTTTAAGAAGATATGTGGAGGGCAAATCCGAAGGCGTGGGACAGAATTAACTTCTTTGTGGAGTGGATAATTCTGGTGTTCTGTTCTGGTGTTGGCCTCGACAATGCCCCTACTCACCCATCAAATCTCGAAGATGATTTACTCGAAGAGTTCAAGTATATAAATTTTCCCTACCTACCACCCAACACCACTCCTATCCTGCAGCCCATGGATCAGCAGGAGATTTCTAATTTTAAGAATTTGTACACCAAGCACATTTTTCGCCGCTGCTTTGAGGTGACAGAGAACACAAACCTTACCATTCGAGAGTTCTGGAAAAAGCACTTTAACATCATGATGTGCCTAAGAATTATTGTTCAGGCCTGGCTGGGTGTTACAACGTCTGCATGGAAGAAGCTGTGGCCTGAGGCTGTAGCTGAAAGAGCATTCGAAGGATTGGAACCCAAAGTGTCACTGGTAGAGGAGCTTGTTTCTCTGGGAAAATCCATGAGTCTGAAGGTGGAGGAGAGAGATGTGAACGAACTCGTAGAGGAACAGTCTCAGGAGCTGACAACCGATGAGTTACACGATCTGCATTTGCAGCAGCATACGGTGGTTCAACGAAAAATTAGTTTTGAAAAGGAGCCAGAGATGGAGGAGGTTATCCCTACAAGAGATATAAAACAGATCTTGAGAATGTGGGATAAAGTTGTAGAGTTCGTGGATAAAAATCACCGCGAAAAAGTTGCAACTAGTCCTAAATCGGAGTTGTTCAACGAAACTTGCCTAACTCGATTCCGCAATACCTTGACAGGTAGGAAGAAACAAACCTCCTTGGACAGTTTTTTTAAACGATCTACGGGTGAAAGCAGATCATGACAAAAAGAGCGAAGACCAGTGACAAAAATTAAGCGCTTCCGTAGGCACTTTTTCTTTTAATTATGTTTTTATAGAATATGTATTTGTTATTTATAAATAAATGTTTCTTCTTGTTTTTGAATAGGAAACTACATTTTTCTTATTCAAAAACACTTAAAAAACAGCTGAGGTCGTGTTTTGGGAGCTGGAACGGATTAATGGCATTTCGATTACTTTCAATGCGGAAAATTGCTTTGAGATACGAGCAAGGTTACGAAACATATTAAACTCGTATGTCGAGGTACCACTGTACTTAATTATATAATCGTTAGCAAGCAGATAGTAATAAATAATTTTAAAACTGTGCTGCTATCAATATACAAATTATGTTCACTAGTATAATTAATTTAGAATTATGCGAATACATATATAAGATGATGTATGTTACTACAGATACGTGTTAATATAATACATATATAAGTCTGTGCATATATATGAAATCATAATTCTTTTTATACCAGTTAACAGTTAGAATTACTGAAGAACCATGAAAGGTTCCCCAAGAATGAAATATGGTGTAACAATGAACACTTAGTTTAGGAATTTGATTCTATTATATATTGTTGTAAAAGTCATTGTAAGAGTGAAAATTCTTCATTCTGCCTTAATGCGATTTTTTGCGTTTAATGCGTTGTTTGGTGATTTTATGATCCCGAATTATATTGATGTGATATATTAATACTGCATTTGTAGATATACGTTTTTTGAGAAACGAGTCAAAGCGATTGATTTTTTGTAAAAATTTGGATTTATCCTTATTTTATTGACGTGCACCAGCACTGAATTGAGAATGGCTTGTGCTATGCTTCGATGGATGAAGAAGCGTTTGTAAGTAATGAATATTCTGAACTTTTGAACATATTTAAATGAATAGTATTAAAAGTATATATTTACTTATATCATATACTAATAGTTTATGGTAAATTTTTCATTATAAATCTCATCACAGTTTCATTTCTCATTCTATTGCATTTCTATAGCGGTACATAAATTTTGTGGTTTACATATTGTAGATTGCATCAGTTTTGCAGCGCAATTTATTCCTCGGTATGTTACTTGTAGTGTTATTAGAAATTCCATTATTTTTGTATTATTTTTATATTTTTTCTGCAATTGGTAGTATCTGATTAGGAAATTTATGTTTTATTTCAAGATATATATGAAGTTGGTTATATCAAGTGTTAAATAAACGTTGTTATTCGGGCAATAGCGTTAGCTTTATCGAGATAGATAAATGCAATTCTTATTTCTTAAATACTCAAGATATAAAGACACACTCGCATAGTAGATTCACTCATTTTTACACACACGTTTTTTAAGGGTTATATACACACGTTTTTTAAGGGTTATATATATACATTAAGGGCGTGTTCAAAACAACCATTGACGAGTAGTCTTGGCGTAATTCGTATTCATACCAAGATTATCCATTTCTCAAGGCAATAATTTTTGTTATTTTTGCTAAACCGTTTACGAAAATATAATTTTCCGAATCCTGAACTCTTATGCATGGAAAGGCAGATTTTAAGATATTTGTTTTGCAATTTGATGCAAAATTCGTATTTTTAAAACACTGATGTATATGTCCTTTTTTTTAAATTCTGCCAGTATATAACATTATATAACATTCTTGTGTTATCAACATTTATAGTTGTCGCTTGCTGTACAGCCTGCTGAATACATTTTACTTTCTAGGTATCTACAATTACATCGTGTTGTTTCGGTACGAACAGGGGCGAAGTATTCATCACTTAGATACATTTAAAGATAATTAATTAATTTTTTCTGATTTTGATATCTAAAATATATAGACAGGATTACTGATAAGCAATTTAAGAAAATAGTAAATGAAGAAGTAAAAGAAAAATTTCTTTCAGGTATTGTGAGATGTCAATATAAACTTCATGCATTTTACTAGGGGGCTGTTGACAAAGCAAAATCTTTACTATATATGTCTACGAGCTCTATGTATACAGTGTGTTGCTCAAAGTAAACTTCCTGCATTGTGAAGAGTACTACGTGTATGTCGTGATGCGTTCATGCGAAGCTTGTTTCCTCGTATAAGCTCTGCCCCTTCGAACCGAAATTGTCCGTAATCTGCAGCGTCTTGAGTTGTTTATGCAGCTTCTTGAGCTGTTCTGGTATTTCCTGTCGAATCTGACGATTACGCGGACAGTCTTGCATCCTTCGTTTACTTGCGATTTCTTCCCGTCATCGCGCATATTCTTTTGACGTTCCGCTTGCCTAATGGGCCTCCGTTTCGCTTGTGCTTACCTTTCCGGAGCACGCAGTGATTCTTGGTTTTCTGAATGTCTTTTGCGTCTGCTACTAGTTTCTGATACAGTTGAGCAAGCGAAGTTTCTTGAGTTGTTGCTTGTCTGCTGGAACTCCTATTCGTTTCTTCTTCAGTTTCTTGAATGCGTAACCTTTCTTGTCACTATGCTTGCCTGCTGAGTTTCTAGTTGTATCTTCATTCATTTTTGAAGCATGCAAGTTTTCTTGTACTTGCCTGCTGAGTCTCCTAGTGCTTTTTACTTCATTTTTTCTGTAGCTCGCTGTAACATTTGTGCTGTCTTCTTGCGTTCAGACATTTTAGTAAATTGAAAAAAAAATTATGTAACTGTAGTTAAGTAACATTGCATCTAAAATATGTTAAATACCTACAGAAGTTTAAACTTCTACTCAGAAAGGAACTATACAATAAAAGAAATTAAATTTTTATAAATAAAATTAGAATAGCATAAAATGCATAGAAACATTTCATTATGAAGAAAATGTATTCATTCTTTCCAAGCAACCAGCTATTCCTAAATAAATTTTTCTTCCCAAGTCAGGAAACAAAGACCTTTGACACTTGGGGTAATACATTTGATGTTATGATTTAAATTTATTTTAATATAACAAATTTGCAAAATCTCAATAAAATAATTAACGTAGCGATAGCATATCGTGTCACGTATCTAAAGGTGAAACATAAAAGTTGCAAAAAGCAGCTATTCATTTAAAATACTGAAATTAACGAAATATTTTTCGACATACAGTGACGTTATATGGAATCACGTGCTTTCTTCAACTCAGAATATAATCGTAAATAATAACAATAAGTTTCGAGTTTGGCAATACTATTTATTTCATATTTTTTTAACTTAAAAATTTTTCTTAAACAATACGATTTGAGAGTGAGAAGAGCCATCATTTTTCTAAAGAAAGCAATTTGATCTCCAGCGCTTTCCGAAATTTTATATAACATCTCGAGTGATAGTCGTAGGAAGATAACAATAGTCGAAACGTTTTACCAAGAATTTTTGAAATCCGAGGGTACCTCCTTTTAAACTCAAATCTCCCCCCCCCCGTTCCGGAGGATATGATGTTACGAAGAAAAAAAAAACAAAGAGGCAAAATCCCACATATATTTAAACTGCTGATTCCTGTTTACAATATTCAATTTCCTTTAAAAACATTAAGCTTCATTTAAATAAAAGGAAAATAAATTCACACATTTTCCCTAGCTTTCAAGCTTTTATTGTATTTATAAATATTCTTTTTGTCACTGTTGCGCAAGTTTTCCACGGCGTCATTAGGAGTCGTAGGTCGAAAACATATAAGAATCATTGCTGTAAATAATGATCATATGATAAATTGCATACATATGCGATTCTTTTGATTAGAATTTGAGTACAATTCTTTATACATCAGCTACTATGCCCCTTTATGTAACGACAAGGATTATTTTCAATAATTATCCGATGAGAATGATTCTTTACAATGATTATTTGATGACAATGATCATTTGCAAAGAATATTAAAAGCCGATGACTACGATTACTTAAATAGAATATGCATGTCATTCGATGACAACGATTATTTCCAAAGAATCTTCGATCACGTCACTATTGTATATCGCTATACTTCTGGGGTTAGGGGGGGTTTGTATTGTACTACGGCCCTGTAATTAAGCGTTTTAAATGACATCAAAAAGTTAGTAAAACTTAGGATCCTTACATACTACCCGCCAGAGTTAATTAGTTTGAAACTGAGGTCTAAAACGACCTTGTTGAAAACTTTTTGCTCTAGAATCTAACGCGAGGCCAATCTCTTACAAACATTTCTCTCTAGAAACTAGATATTAAAAAGTCGTTTTTACATTATCATCTCTATGGACAAGTATTTTCATCTGTACTGCATCTATAAACAGGTGTTTCTTAGTTGAAATCAGGTTCCTTATGGAAGGAAAACTAGTTTAATGAAATGTTACACAATCAAATGGCAAGTAACATGAATATTTATATTTCTCCTTTAAAATTCTTATTTCATTCATGACGTTATTTAATTATCTCCCCGTGCTCTCTGACTTGTGTTGTAAAGAAAAACACAAAACACGAGCGTGTCTATGTACAAGTGTTCAACACTACCGCCTGCAATCAAAACACTAACGTGTTAAAATTCAACATAACAAGACCTCAGAACACACCTTATATTCATCTCTAAACCTTGAGGTACTATTCTGAAAAGTGGCTAACTCTGAAGTGTAGCGTCAGAGAGCTTAACTACATTCATTCAACATTTATCACATATTCACAATAATTTGCTCTTTTTACAATCACACGAATAAGTTAAAATTTTTGGCATTACTCTAATATTTTTACTTTTAACATATCACAATATTTCTTAACTTTTAAGATAAAAGTTCACATTGTATATAAGGACATATTAACATGCCGTTAATTTTACGCATTTTAAAACATACATTAGTAGTACATTGTTAACTTCTATTCTTTTCCAAGCAAGTGCCAATTCTTCTGCATTGAAATTCTACATTTCAAAAGTCTATCAGATTAAAACTTCTTTCTTTCCAGAATCTTTTAAATAAAATTTGATACAATAATTTTTACAATTTTCTTAATGTACCTTTCTCAAAGATTATCAATGCTTTTTCAATATTCAAGTATTTACACATTCCTATTATACATTAATTTTAGTTTTACTCGCGATTAATTGAAAAACAATACCAAAATAGGTAACAACTCCTTTCTCGCCTTTTTGGCGATAAAGGTAGGCCTCACATGAGGTAAAAATTCTTGAATTCTGCCACTTGCAGTAAGATTGAAAAATTAACTTATGGTTTCAAAGTAATATAAAATTTTACTTATCTTTGTGATATTCAGACATTTTTTTTTCTGCCCAGTTCTGGAAGGTAGCGAAGTCTACGGTCTGGTTGATCTCCCTTCTTGTGCGGGTTCGCCCTTCGGTTCCTTCCTCCATGAGCTTTCTTTTTCTTCCAGTTCGGTCACCCTTGAAGACCTTTTTTTTAGCTTCTGCCTGTGATCTCGGCCGTTTGATGGCAGCTGGTCTTAGCGGACCCGGGACAACTGGGGCTCTTTGTTGAACATAAAATAATTTATCTAACGGCGTTATAATCTTTCTGCCTAAAAATAACTCAGCAGGAGTTTTGCCCGTCGTATCATGTTTTGCGGTCCTAAGGACGAAACCTAATTCATTGACATAGTTAACCCAGCTTTTATGAAAATTTTTAACATAACTACGGACAATTTTCATTATATTTCTATTCACCCGTTCCGCTATATTTGATTGCCGCCGATACGGGACCATTTTTAAATGACGTATGCCCAGTTTTTGGCACATGTCTTTAAATATATTACTTACAAATTGAGGACCATTATCCGATATAACTTTTAGGGGCGCCCCGTATTTTAAAATATATTTATTTAAAATTGAATCAATAACTAATTTCGCGGAAACTCGTTTTAAGGGAACAATTTCGATCCACTTACTAAAATGATCAACCATAACAAGGAGATAGCGACATTTTTTTAAATGACTTTTTGGGAAAGGGCCCAATAAATCGATGCCAATTATTTCATTTGGAAATTCCGATTTAATACTATTTAGAAATCCGGCCGGGCGGAAATTAATATAATTAACTGCTTGACATGTTGGGCAGGACTGGACATACGCCTTTGTTAACTTTTGCAGCTCAGGAAAATAAACTGCTTCGCGTACGCGTTGGATGGTTTTTCGAATACCAGCATGAGAAGCTAAAGTGGAGTCGTGTAACTCCTGCAGTATATTTAATCTAAGACTAGCTGGGATAACAGGTCGAAATTCGTTGTTGGAATTCGTAGTTTTTGTATAAAATAATAAACCATCTATTAGTTCGTAATGGGCCGCCCTATTTCTTATCGCCACAATATCTTGGTGGCTAAAATTTTCAGGATCCTTCAAATAATCATAAATATTTTTAAATTCAGGATCCTTACCCAGTTCGGTTATCACAGTTTCTCGGGAATTTATTGCACATGCTGTCAGCATTGCCACCTTTACAGTATTACCTTCTTCATCTATTTTTATTCTGGATAGGGCATGTGCTACGATATTTTCCTTTCCGGGGCGTGTGCTTAATTACCAGATTATACTCTTGTAACTTTAGTGCCCATCTTATTAACCTTCGGGATAAGTTTTTCCCTGAGTACAATCTAGTTCCCGCCGCATGATCAGAATACACTGTTATTGGATCCTTTCCAAAATAGATTCGGAACTTTTGCACTGCTAACAGACTGCAAGTGCCTCTCTCTCAGTCGCGGAATAATTTCTTTGTGTTTGATTTAAAGTTCTACTAAAAAATGCCACGGGCTGCTGATTTTGCGAAAGTACCGCTCCTAGCGCATAATCCGAAGCATCCACTGAAATTTCTAAATTCTCATCGTTTTCATGAAATTTCAAAGCAGGGGCTTGCGTTAATGCTTGCTTTAATTTTTCGAAAGCACTATTGGCTTCGGCCGTCCACGAGAATCTTGCCTTTTTCCTTTTTAATTTTAACAATTGTTCAACAACAGCTGCAAAATCTTTTATAAAACTCTAACTTCAATCTTTGGAAGAGTCAAATTTTTCACAATAACTGTATTTAACTTGAAGAAAGAGGGCTTTTCTTGGCCTTCGGATTTCCGCACCCTCCCGTCAGCAGAAATCCGTTTTAGTTTAAATTTTCTTTCTTCCTTTCCATGCCTTCCTTGTTTTTCCGCTGGCCTTCAGACTTTTTTTCTGGCTTACTATTGAACTGTCGACGTTCGCCGGTTGTTTTTGGATACTCAGGTTTCCTTGCCCTCTGATTCGATTTGCTTCCGTAGCCATGTTCTTGCCTTTGCTGTGGTCTTGGCGCACCAAATTGGCTTCGTTGCTCATACTGGCGTCTTCATTCGATGTCCGCCGTTCTTCTACTTTCAAACTGGATTGTTAGCTCAAATAACGTTTCCAGTGTAGTCGGATTCCTTAATTAAATAAAGTCTTGTACTTGGGGAACTAAACTCGGCAAAATCACTTGGATTATCTCAGGATCCAGACGGTTTCCATACAAGAGTTTAAAGACGTGAATTTTTCTTAAAATAAAGGTGGAAAGATTTTCGATTCGTTGCTGGTATATGCTGAAGAGTTCCGTTTCTAAACCTGCACGATCTCTTACGACAGGGAAGGCTTTTACTAAGGCAGTCTTAAAATTTTCGTAAGTATAGGTGGGACTTCCCGCTTGACCCAAGAGGCTTCTGCCTATACATTTGAACCAATTAAGCGCTTGGCCCCTCAAAGCGCTGGTCGCTAACGTGACTTTATGGAACTCATGGACTGGATACAGCATGAAGTGATAATCAAATTTTTCCAAAAAACTGGTTACCGGTGAGTTTCCATTAAATGTTGCTTCTGGTTTCATCGATGCGCGCATTGTCTGTACGATGTACCCAAATCCTTCCAGGGCGGCAGCTGGCATTTCTGGATTCTGAGCCGCTTCTGCAGGCACCACAGGTTCTTCTTGAAACTCGGCCATGGTTATTCTTCTTCGTCGGGCGCCACTATCAGGACTTGTATTCCACTTTACTTGCTTTGGAAACATGAACTATCCTGACTCGGAAGAGGGAGCTTACTCAAGCTATGTTTACTAAATTACGTGATTCAAATCTTATTTATTGCAACAACTTAAACTGTTATGACACTTTCAATTACCAAGAGGCCCTTGCTTTTACAACTGCATTTATTTGTGGAACACTTCCTTTTGCAATAAGTGTGTACATATACTCCTCTCTTTTCAATCTACACCAGAGCATATCTGTGATTGTCGACATACACCGGTGAGGGTCCGAATGTAGAAGAATGTAATGCAATATTCGATCTTTCACCGACGTATTTGGTGAATGTTAACATTCTCCGGTGAAAGTCGACATTCTTTAATTTCGGTCTTTCAAGGTAACATATTTTTATACGATTATATACATAAATATATATATATATATATATATATATATATATATATAACACTTTCAATTGCGCAAGAGGCCCTTGCATTTAAAATTGCATTTATTTGTGGAACACTTCCTTTTGCAATAACAGTGTGTACATATACTCTTCTGTTTTCAATCTACCGAAAGTCGACATTCTCCAATTTCGGTCTTTCACAGTAACATATGTTTATACGATTATATATATATATATATATGTATATAATATATAACGCTTTCAATGGCACAAGAGGCCCTTGCTTTTACAACTGCATTTATTTGTGGAACACTTCCTTTTGCAATAACAGTGTGTACATATACTCCGCTCTTTTCAATCTACACCAGAGCATATCTGTGATTATCGACATACACCGGTGAGGGTCCGAATGTAGAAGAATGTAATGCAATATTTGATCTTCCACCGACGTTATTGGTGAATGTTGACAGTCTCCGGTGAAAGTCGATATTCTCCAATTTCGGTCTTTCACGGTAACATATGTTTATAAGATTATATATATATATATATATATATATTGTTTATATATATATATATATTGTTTATATATATATATATATTGTTTATATATATATATATATATATATATATAGTTTATATATATATATATATAATCTTTTATTGCAATGCATTGTCGGAAACGCTTACCTGGCCCATAGTGACGAGAGACAACACAAGAAAAATAGGGTACGAACATTGTAAAGATATTTGTTTATTTTCCTTAGCGCAGCGGAAACCAAGATATAAGAACAAAAGCAGGGGATCGCCATCAAAGAAAGTATTCGAAAGTTCCTTCGGAACGTATCCTAAACATGGGTTTGGTAGGGATAGTCCAGTGCATTGTTCAGCAAGATCACGAGACCTAACTTGCATTATCAGTTCGTCTCGGGGTACTTCAACAGATAAGTGCACGAAACCCCAGTTAGAAGTCCAACAAGAAATTGTGGCACATATTGTGGCAGGTGCTGGGAAGGTCCTGGGGATGCACGGTATTTTCCAGAACATCTCATGTTGGAAGTGCGAGAGATGGGATACCTTTAAGAGGGTGCAGGTCGTAATTTCGAACACCTTTTTTGAGGTCCATAAGTGTCTAATTTTGTTCCTACTTTTTAATTTCTCTTGTGCTAAGCATAACTGGTGTCCGATCTTTGTTGTGTTTTGTGTTGTTTGCACCGGCCAGGAAAGTGTTTTCGGCCATGTTTTGCCATTTAATTTTTCGTCATCGTCGTCTCTCTCATATATGTGTATAATTACTTATGACTCAAGTGTTGCTACTATAAGATGACATTTACAAACACGGTGTTTAAAATGCTACATATTCCAATCCGAAAATATCTTTTTCTTTTCCTCTTGCCCTTCAAATAAGATATATGTGTCCTTCATTGCAAAATTTCCTGGAACTTTAATTTTTCTTTTTTCGAGGACAATGGAGAACATATTTCAGTATAGGCAGCTGTCAATATTCAAACATCAAATTGTAAAAGCCATTAAAGTGTGGCCGAAATGATCAGAAGGGCTAAATTCGCATAAGGATTTAGGAAATACATTTTGAAAGATTTTGTAAATTTTCCTTCAATAAATTTAATGGAACAGACAAAAGAAATTACAGGGAACAATAAATATAGGAGAAAACAGGTATATCTTTTCCTAATTTACTTTGATTTGATTGATTTCTTTCTTTCTTCCTGTATAAATAAATAAACTTTAAGAATGCAACTGAAGAATGAGAATAAAAGTTTCAATTGAAAACAAATGGTGGCAAAAATCCTAGTGCGGTTCTGCTGGACGACGAAAAAGACCAGCAATATGATCCGAATTTGGAATAACGAGAGAAAATTTGAAATCTGTGCAGCCAGCGATGCAAAGAGACTCGTTAAAATACAGGTTTTGCTGATTCAGAAAGAACGTTACGTATATATCTTCTAAAATGCTTTTTCCATCCTTTGTTTGTAGTTGTTTCCCTTTTCATTTCAGTTTCCTTTTTTCCTCCTATTTTGCAATTTTCGTCATTGTTTCCCTCTGTTTTTAAGCCACCTGTTTATTATTTCTGTTATTATTATTGCAACTTATGTAAAAATTAAGTAAGGAAAAGTAAGGCACGGAAACTTTGCAAATTATTACGCTCTACGTGAGATTCATGGAGGCCACTTATTGCATACAAATAACGCAAAATACTTTAACTTATCTGCTTGGCTTTAGGTCAGAACAACGAAAACAACAAATTCACCCTTTGTAGAAAACAATTCTGCCAGGCAATAATCTACGGGGAGTTTTTTCCCTATGAAACTGAGCCAAAAGTGTTATATAGTATCTAAATATGGAAGTGTTGTACATGTTAAACGTGATCGTCATTGCATTACCTTCACTATTTTACTACTGAAATAAAGATATAGCGATTTTTTTGTAGATTGGAAAATCCTCCTTGTGATCATGAAAAGGAGCAAAAACTGGAAAACGAGAAAGAACTGGAAAACGAGAAGGAACTGGAAAAGAAGCGAGAACCGGAAAAGATGCAAAAACTGGAAAAGAATCAAAAACTGAATAAAAAGGAAGAACAGGAAAAGAAGGAGAAACTGGAAAAGAAGCAAGAACTCAAAAACTAGAGAAAACTGGAATTGACACAAAAATTAGAAAAGAAGCAAGAACTGAAAAAGAAACAAAAGCTGGAAAACATACAAAAACTAGAAAAGAAGCAAGAACAGGAAAAGATACAAGAATTAGAACAGAAGCAAGAACTGAAAAAGAAGCAAAAATTGGAAAAGAAGCAAGAACTGAAAATGAAACAAGAGCAGAAAAATAAGCAAAAACTGGAAAAGAAGGAAGAACTGAAAAACAAACAAAAACTGGAAAAGCAACAGAAACTAGAAAAGAAGAAAGAACTGAAAAAGAAGTAATTACTGGAATGGATTCAAAAACTAGAAAATAAAGAAGAACTGAAAACGAAGAAAATACGGGAAGGAATACAAAAACTAGAAAAGAAAGAAGAACTGAAAATGGAGAAACATATTGAAGAGATGCTAAAACAAGCACACAAAAATGAACTGGAAAGGCAAAAGTTGAGGGAAAAATTGCAAAAACCAAAAAAGAGAGACCTGAAAATGAAGAAGGAACTGGAAAAAATGCAAAAACTGGAAAAGAAGCAAGAGTCGGAAAAGATGCCAGAAATGGAAAATATAGAGGATTCTGAAAAGACGCAATACCTGGAAAAGAAGCAAAAAACGGAAAAGATTCCAAATCTGAAAGACAAGCTGGAACCGGAAAAGAACTGTCAAACCCGAAAAGGAAACCGGTTGAACTGCGAAAAGAGCCAGAACTGGATACCGACTGTAGAACGATTGATTTAATGACCAAACGAAGCAAGACCCGGAAAAGAAAAATAGAACAAATAAATCATATACCTGCTTCATTTTACCAAAATTTATTATCAACAACATTTTTATTATCAAGGACTTTATGGTATTCTTAGTATATGGACGGCATTTGATAATATTTTGCTCGGTAAGTGTAACTACTGATATATTATTAGCTAGTAATTAGTCATGCTAACTTTAAGATACCAGTATTATTTTAGCAGCAACTAAGTACACTCTTTCGTAGTTCAGATCTATGTTTTCAGTGCCTTTCATGGCTGCGAGGTCTTCCGGTTTTACCTGGAAAGTCACAGTTTATTGACTTTTTTAACACATAGCTTTACACATGACAATATTTTTCAACAATAAATTTATGTTGTGCTACTGGCTTTAAATTGTGCAAATAAATATTGCACAGCATATCTTTCCTAATTGAACTCAAATTAATTTATACAAATTTCATTTTAAAATTTGTTTGACCCTGAGCTGTCTTATCCAACTGCAGATATTCATAGAACTTTATATCAAGGTTCAAAGAAACGTTCAAAAAGGAATGTTTATCCACTTTTAATTATGTGTTAATCAGCAGTCTCGTATTTCGTAAGGTATGAAATAATCAAGAAGAGCTGTTGTGGGATATGATGTTTTTGGTATTGCCAAACCACCATGCGTATTTTATTGCTTTCTTTATTTACTAAAGACCTGATGCATTGTAATTAAGCGATATAAGAACTTTATTTATATGCGATTACGTTTTCTTATACAAAATGTTCCAACAATGTGCTTATGCGTTGTAATTTCATTTATTCAAAACTCAGTCTAGTTATATTTATGAAATTTTCAATAGTAATCGAATGTTTTAAGAAAACAGTTTAAACGTTTTGGGTCAAGATACTTTTCAAAAAAAGTATAATCCAAGAATTATTTATATGAGAAATTTTATGTAAAAAAAAAATGGCGCACATTTTTACGTTTGAAATTTAGTGGCATATTCCATGCCAAATTTAGTAAGAGATTTCAGGTTTTTACCAGCTATAGGAAGTCAAGGATTTCTAGAATAATTTACAAAGGTCAAGGACGAGTTCTGTCTATTGTTAATTGGTATTTTCATTTCCAAAATAGAACGTTGAAAATTTAATTTTGAGAGAAGTCTTTTTAATTTTTTTGGCACGCTGCATAATGAGTTCATTTCAAAAAAGCTGAAAATAAAAGTATCAGTTTTCTACATTTTACTAATTATTCTTTCTTCCAATACCTAGACTTCATTTCGGAAACTTTCCTTTTGGTTATAAGAAATAAATCACAAAACAATTGACTGATGTCCATCGAAATCAGACGGAGATACTTATGTTCAAAATTATTTCATAACGAGTGCAAACTTTTTCCTCATACAATTATGAGTGTCGGAGAAACATATGAAGAGCTAGGCTTCGTAATATTTACAAAACAAATGACTTTAAATTTAAAAGTACCAAAGCGCAAACATTTACGTTTTTCAAAACACATTTGTACTTGCAAGTCAATGCCTACCACAAACGACCAAGATCCGGTCTGAACTTTTGCAGACAGTGCACAGACATGCGTTTCGAGTACCTTTCATTTTGGTTATTTGCGTATGCCATATAACCTTCTCAAATATTCTCATGCTTGTGATTCAGAATTGAATTATCATTTTAACTGATATTTTTATGTGATGTGTAACAATAATTTTGTTTATTTTTCAGGATGAAGATTCAGGCCCCCTTTGCGCATACCGACTGTAATTTGAATAGCCAGTTTACAATAACAAGCTTAATAGTAACCGACCGTCATAGGGAGACGCCCGAGGCTTAAAGAAACGCGAATCTCTATCAAAGTTGCAACTTGTGTAAATGCAATTTTGACTTTTAAATTCTTTTATTTTCACTTTCTCGTGTCAGAAATGTTTTTCTCTTCAATATTTAGTTTAATAACGTGAAACTTTAATTTAAATTTTTCTTTTCTCTATTTTTACTTTAAAAAGATTTTAAGTTCTTTCATTTTACAAAAGTAATACTGATTTTAAAAACTATAAATATTTCCTTTTGGTTTTTTATTTTAAAAAATTGCTTTTAAATTCTCACTTTATTTATTTTACAGAAATATTATATACTCTTATAAACTAAACATATTTCTCTTTTGTATTTCCATAAATGCCCTTTTTTAAAAATATTTTACTCCTTTTTATTAAGGGGTGTTGGAAACCCTATAGCAACAATGTTGAATTGGCCATTTTTGGATTACCTTTTCTGAAAATCTGCTGTTCTTACAGGTTTGAAGGTTTTTACGTAATTAAAGTACATCTATCATCTCGCGCTCTTTCAACCACGAGGCAGGTTCGTCTATGCACTCGCCATAGTAGGAAAATAATCTCTATCTTTGAAATTTTATCCTCTAATTTATTACACATAACGGTACACAATATACAATAAAACAAATATCACTAGTATAGTATACATTTAATTATATACATAATATAAGGCGTGCAAAATATGTTTTAAGTAATCTCAACTATATACATAATATAAGGCGCGCAAAACATGTTTTAAATAATCTCTTTCCACACGGCATGGCTGCCGGTCCAATCGCTAAAGTACCAAGTCCCGTATTCACGCCACCAGCCTGCCTCGATCGGTTTTTCCGAGGAATCTCGAATTCTTTTAATACGGTGTCTTTAATCATAATATTGTTATTTCAATCCATTTCATCGAGAGTCGCGATCAAACTTTTAACTTTTGTTTTTAAACTCTGCAAAATAAAATCTGTGAGCAGTAGTTCTTGAGAACAGGTACAACATCGAGTATAAAAAATCACTTTCGGGGGAAAAACGCGATTTTATGTAAAAATTCTCAATTATCAAAGTATTCAATGACAAATTAAAGCTAGATTTTGTACAGTCCTAATTTTCATAGAGATTAAAGAACGGTGTTTTAAGAAAGCTAAAATTGTAGAGAATTTGAAAATGCAAATATCAGAAATCCTCATTTTATGAAATGTTTTGGCTTTCAACACCCCTTCAACTATTCTATTCTTTAAAGTCCTTTCTCTTTTTTTCTATTCTGATAAAACTTGATATATAAATTTAATTCTTTGTGTTTTAATTTTTAATTTTATATCTCTGGTCGCATTTCTCTTTAACGATTAACATTTTGCATTTGGCTTATTATTATTATATTAAAATTATGCGAAATGAACAAACAGTAAATAATGAGATGCTCAATTAAAAACAAATACAGATTTAATGATAAAAGGGAAATTTTTAATGTCATTACAAACAACATTTCAAGGGGTTCAAGAGGCCGTTGCCTAAAAAAAAAAAGAAAACAATTCGTCGTTTCCGGAAGAAATGAAACTTTAAAAAATATTTTAATTGTCACAAAAACCAAACATTTTGAAACATTACGTTATTCAAACTCTTACGTCACTTCCGAGTGTCACATTATCTAAGATGGCATAGGTTTGGGCTACGTCCCCAAGCCTCTGACATCTCCTGAGGGCGGTTGGTTACTACACCTGTACCAACGATAGTGAACTTCCGGTGATATCCTTCTGTCTGTACCTGAATGAAACTGGCTCTATTTGACGGCACACTAGCGAAACAATAAAAAGTCATGATTTAAACGACGATGATTTGAATAATTTAACTGGAATATTGAGGACGACAATTTAGAATAACTGCTGATGATTTTTTATTTAGGTGATCGTGAGTATATGGTTTAGTGATGAAGAGTATGAATAATTGAGTAGGATGATAATAAAACTTTAGGTGATCGGGCTTTGTATCTAGGTGAAGTTCTTTTATTCTGACGACGACTTCAATGATGATGATGAAGATGATACATAGGATGGTTTAGAATGACTGATGTGATTTGGGTGATGATGGTTTATCTTATTCTGACGATGATCATGGTGACGCGATATACATGATGGTTAAAATGACGATGTGTATTAAGTGATAATAAATATTTAGATGAATTTGATGGTGACATAGTTTTGACTGATGACGATTTTATACATGATGTGAGAGTGATTTATATAATAATTTAGAGGAGTTAGACAATGAAGACGATGATTAAATGAGGATGAAGAAGATGATGATTTGGTTGATATTGCTTTCTATTTAGATGATCTGGAAGATTATGATTTATCTATCTCGACGATGATAATGGTGATGATGACATATACGACGGTTTAAATTGAAGGTATGATTTCGATGATGATGATTATTTAAATGATGGTTTTGAATTATCTGGTGACAATTTTATAATTTCTTTCTTGGTTATTCAGATAACAATTTTGATGGTGATTTAGAAGGTTGAGGTGATGAAGACGATGATCAAATGAGAATCATATTGTTGATGATGGTGATTTAGATGATACTGCTTTTTATTTAGTTGATTTGAGCTATGATGATTTATGTTAATTTGGTGATATTTTCAATGACGATGATGATGATAATATATATATGATGGTTTAACATGAAGATGTGTTTTGGGTAGTTATGCTTAGTTAGATGTCTTAGATTAGCAGATGAAGTTGATTGGATTTAGAAGGAAATTTATATAGATGATGATTTCAATGAGTTAGATATTGATTTAGATGAAGGTATATTCATTTGATAATGATTATTTAAACAATAAGAGGGTCGTCCGAAAAATTACTTTGCCGTAAACCATAAAAAACAAAGTCTTATTACCTGGAAAAACCTATTGCAAAAGATACAGCTATATTTCTGCTACTTCTCAGCATAAGAAACATCGGAACTATACCAATTGTCATAGCGTCGGTTACCTATTTCCATTAGAGTGTCATAGAAGTCTGTCGCCTGGGAAGAAAGGCAGCCCGTCACATTTGTCTGCAACATTTCAACTGTAGGAAAGTGTGCCCAGACAAGAACGTCTTCAGGTGCAATAACACGTGGAAGTACTTAACAGCAAGATCGAAGCCATAGAATGGATGGTCAGACATCTCCCAGCGACAACACCAGCACTGAGCATCCCAAACCATTTGTTCTGAATGGCTCTTCCGATGTTCTCTAGTAAAGCGTAATAAAGATCAGCTTTCACCGGAGCACCACTCGCCAATACGTCAATGAGCAGAATGCCTTTACTATACCAGAATACCGTGGACTTCAATTTCCGTGCATAGACTGAGGATCGTCCGGCGCGTGGATCCCTGTGACGCCAATCAATCGTGAGTTGCTGTTTTCTGTGGTGAAGTGAGCTACCCACATCTCATCACCTGTAACGATTCTGTTAAATTGCGTTCAATAAACTGATTTATGTATCTGCTGCCTCTAGTTCTTTGTGTTTAAGTTTTGAGTATTCGAAATGGAACTCAAATACAATCAATCATATATATAGATTACATATCAATTCATATATTTGAATTAAATACATATTTACTTACCGGCCCGAAACTTTCTTAACACCTTCAGCGCGGCGCCGGTCTCTGGGGACCGACAGTGAACTTTTCGTTTGGCCGGCGTCGGTCCCTGGGAACCGGCACTGGAATTTTCGTTTGCCTGGCGTCGTTCCACGGAACCGACAGTATAAGTTAAAAAATAAATATAGTCTCAATGAAATGTGATCAAATTTAGCATTAATGAAATGTATTGAAACATTCTAATCAAAAATACGGCTTAACTTTAAGGCTTAGCTCGCTGCCGGCTGAACGGAAAGGACAGCAAATTCGGCGCCGAACTCAGCGTGTTAATTAGAAAGCTACCGCTCGGCCTTAAAAACGCACAGCAGTTTGGTTTAAATAACCATTGATAACACTATTCTATAACGTTCTTTCTATAACGTTCTATAACGTATTATTCTATAACGTTCTTTGTACGTTAAAGTACATATAGCACAAGAGTGTGCAAGGAAACTGATATATAACAAATTTATTTAATATTTTTCATATAATAAGGATAATTTCAAACTGTAAACATAATTCTAAAAATCCATGACATTATCGAATTGAGACCTGTTTCGATGTCAGATATATCTCGTAATGAAATCTGAAATTTTTTTAGGTATTTGACTACTTTTTCGAGGTATTTGACAGTCCAGTCTGTATAAGTTTCATTTATTTGTTTAAATGTTTGTAAAGTGTTATCACAGATTTTCATAAAAAAAGGTGTGAGAGATAATTGATAAAATTGATAGATAGAAATGGAGGGAATATTATGCATTTGTTCAGAAACATAAACGTAGTATTTGTGAGATTTCTCGCACAGCCAAGTTATAATTGTTTTGTTAAATTCTTTTTTTTTTTCATATTTAATTCTTTTAAATTAATTTCTCCAAGTTTGTCATAATTTATGTGACACAACTAGGTACGAAAAATTGATTCGGAATGTAAAAGAAATATATGTATTCTGTAACATTATTTTTTGTAAAGTTTATTTTTTTTTAATTAACAGGGTCTGTAACCAATGTTTGCACTTATTTAATGCACGGAGTTCCAAGCAATTTCACTCTTCATCCTACAAGCTGCAATAAACACAAAAACACAACTCTGAAAATGAAATATTCTAACAAGGATTGTAAAGCCAAAGGCATATAATTAGTCTCCTCTGCATGCTCAGATCATTCAATATGATTTCTCTCACAGCTTATAGATTTTCAGATGAGTTACTCACGTTCGTTTTTAATGGTAATCAAAATAATGTAAAACTGCAATTAAAAGATTAAAATTTCGACAAATTGACTAAATGAAAAATATATTCGCTGGTCGCTTAAAATTGCTTCAACGGTACCTAGTTCCAAATTGCAAGACGGGTATTCCACACACGGATAATCGAGAATTAGTATAACATTCTACAGCAAAATAATGCAAATTCCGTGCTTTTTTCATATAATGCTTTCATGCTGTCAGATTTATTATGTCTAATCTTATAATATTATTGTAAAATTACTGCCGGTAGAAATCATTCCTTGAAAATGATGGCCCCTTGCCACCTTCTTGATGTCTAATTTCAAATGGATAATTCAAACGTGGCCAAAGGAGAAATATTAAAATTTTCAAAAATTCGTGTTTACGGTTTTTTAATACCTAGACTTACCACTGCTAACTAATATTAGGATATAATAATATATTAATAATTAGTCAAATGAAATTTATGTGGCTTCGTGTCAACCACTTGGTATTTTTAACGCTGTGTTTGAGCAAAAACAGAATATTGTTTATTTAAGCTATAATAAACATCCTACAGTAACATTTAGTTATTGTACATTGTTTTTTATCAGCACTTACGAGCTGAAGTTTCGTCTTATTAAACTATCCATATTGGTGTTTTTCATGCTCCTATATTGTCTTTGTATATAAATAATGGAAATTACAATTGGGATGATCAGTTCCATAAAACTCTCAGTATTCTGCAATCCTAACCACATGACCAATGGTGCCCCAAACATACAAGAAACAAACAGGTATTTACTGGTAGGAATGATTTTCGAAACGTTTGCTTGAACAAAACTCAAAACAAAATAAAACAAAAGGGTCGAATCAAAATGTTAATGTTTCATAAAAATGTGCAGGATAATGTTAGATGTAAAGCCTGTTTTCGTTTCCATGGCAGACGTACTAGGAAGTTTCATAAATGAAAGTTTTCTCTTTTGGTGGGATAGTGGCTGTGACCTATACATCGAGCATTCATTGCTGGACAGTACGTGTATAATTACAGATAGATAGAGATAAGTAATTAATAGAGTATTTGACATATATAAACTCATCATTCAGATCTTCGAAAGTGTTCAAATAGTAAAAACACGATACCGTATGCTTTCACCACTTCACTTATGATGTATACTATGCCCATATGAGGTACTTCTCCCTGTTAGAGTTAACTAAATCTTAGCTATTGAAATATAGCATTTTCAAATTCTTTCCATTTGAATTTAACATGAATAATTTTACTCTGATCTCTCTCTTTCTTTTCTATTTGTTTCTTACTTCTAGCCATCTATATCCAGTTCTATATCTTCTACTTGTGCCTCTGATATTTAATGTAACGGCATTTTGCTTTAGAGTAAATAGATTTAAAATAATTAAAAATTACATTCCTATTTTCAAAATACTTTTATTAATATTTCAAGGTAAACATTTTGATATTCGTCAAATGCAACTCGAACCTAAAATTTAATTTTTATTAAATCTTTAATCTATTTCCAGCACTATGCATAAAAATGCCCTTTCTTGTTAAAATAACGAAACTGATTTCAGATTTACTAGTAATGAATCAAATTGCAAATTGCTTAGATGACATTTTTCAGCTGTCAGAATACATTCCATTTAACTGTGCAGTAAATCGAATGATTGTTTGCAGTTAACAATATGTAAAAAGCTGTTTGGGCCAGGTCGAGAAACAGGTGGTTTACATCTGGAGGAAACGAATGTTTGACAATGTCTATATACTATATATAAACTAATAATTAGAAACTTCCGCGTAATGCCCTTATGAAATAATTCACTGTATATTAGAAATGTACGAGAAACAGACGCATATTTCTTCGAATGAAAAAAATCGAAAAATTATGTGCTTACTAAAATCAAAAATCTCAGGCGAACAACAGATAAGGCCTTGTAAGGCCTTATGTGTTGTTCCTTATAAGTTATGTGAATTTCCTTATAAGGCCTATTAAATTATACACACTTTTTGCTGCTGATCATTTAAATTTATTTCTTCGAATTGCTCTTTCAAACTTGAATACCCGATTCCTAAAAGAAAGTTGCTGATTTTGAAATTACGTATACTTCACAATTTTGGTCGTGCGTTTATGAATTTTTTCTAATTTTATTTCTTTATTAGCGGAAGTACCCGATGTCAATTAAGTTAGATTGAAAGCAATGTATCTAACAACAGAGAGAACGATACCGTTGTAATCCTTCTCTAACGATGTAAAAAATACGATTTATAGTTATACATTTTTCAGTCTGGTGCGATATGCAACCCCACATAAAAAATTTCGATAGAAAAATATAATTCTCTCTCATTGTATCAGAAGCAATGTCACTCAGCTTTTAGTGATTTTCGTCTTTCTAATCAAATGGCCATAACAGCTCAAGTTCCATCCAATATTTCACCTATATTCAACTTTAGTCGATTCAATATCGCAAAATGTTTGTCATAATTGATCAGAAATCAATAACGCAAACAAACAAACAAACACACAAACAGACATTCTTCTTTATATATATAGGTTATGTAAAATTTACAATTTTTTTTATTAACAAAATGTACGATTTGCAAGCGAGCAGTAGCAACACTTTTCGAAATAAAACAATTCTATCTCCAACGCCCGAGACTGTTACCACTAGGAAAAATGAGTGCGAAAATTAGAACTTTCAGAATTTTTAATTAGTATTTTGGCTCATGAAAGTGGTTAAGATGAGAATAGTCGAAATGGCTTACCTCGAATTTTCGGAATCGGGAATAACGTATTTAATGTTTGGGAAAGCTATTTTTATTTCATCTTTTATCTATTTTCGTATTTTAACAAACTCTAGGATTTGAAAGGGAGCAATGGTAACAACTTTAAAATAAAGCAGATTTTCGTCTCCAGCTTGCGAGACTGTTGCCTCTCGGAAAATGAGAAAGAAAATTATCGTTTTTCCGAGTTTTTAATTTATAGCTCTGATTTTAGCTACTTTTTTTTTTTTTTTTTTTTTTTTTTTGGAGAAAAGTGACGTCGACCTAATTGTAGAAAGTTTGGTGGTGATAGCTATAGTAGTGACCGAGTTATGAGAGGACAAATACACAAACTTTCTTCTTTATATACCATATAGATAACAAGTATGAAACTTTCCCAAATGTAAGTATACGAACCGCGAGACTGTATTAAAATTTGGATTTACTTATTTGTCAAAAAAGATTTTTTTTTTAAATTTGACATAGCCAAAACATGAATATTTTCGTGATTTAAAAACATTTCGATAACTGGAAGTATATTACTACAAGCAACGATTGCAAAAATAAAGGTCGTGTAGGGACTTTTAAGCCGGATAAAGGATGTTGGTGTACATATACGTGAGCATATACATATACGGTTGGTACAGCTAACCTGCAATATAAAGAGAGAAGCAAGCCTACTCTTTAGAAAATTTCAATATTCTTCGGCTAATCGTTTTTGAGTTATGCGAAATACATACACACATATATTATATCTACATACATACAGAGAACACGAAAATATCCCTTTTGAATGCATTGTAAAATATACTATGAAAAGGAAGAAGTCTTTATTCTGTCCGTATGAGATGTCGCACAAAAATCATCCAAATGGATTCAGATATGGACAAAATGGATATTTCCACTGAAATGTGATACTTGACAATTTTCGTAATTAGAATACTTCCTTTATATTGTAAAATGAAGTAATAAAATATTACCTAAATGGGAAATCTTAAAAAGATGAGAATTAGTACCAGAATTCCACAGCTATACTTTTAAGAAGTGGTCGTAAATAAAAGTGGTTCGCTGAGAACTTCGTTCTAAAAGTTCAAGCAATAACTAAAATATTTTCGAATAAATTGTGTGTGAAAACTGTATGTCCCGTCGTTCAAAAGTAGTGGACTGTAAATTCACTTGATGTTCCCTCAGTGTAGAACCCAAGAAACCTCAGAGTCATAATGTTGACCGAAACTACTTTATTGGCTTTCAAACATTAAGTTGGCTGAGGAACGGCGAAGAACACTTTGAAATCTCCGACTTTAGTAGCGGCTCACCAAGTAAACTCAGGAGAACCTCTGCTTAGTTGAAACTCACCGCAACTTAAAAGCTCTAAACCCGAGCTTTACGATCCTAACAAATTTATGTCTGCGCCTCTCCTCGGTACAAAGAGAGAAATACAATTTGCGTAACATAGAACTAAAATATTTAATCCTTTGCGGCGCACTGTACGTTAAAGTCGGAATTTCAGCAAGAAACGTTGTATTCAGTCTATTTAGTCCTAAATAAGTATACAGGTAAAATGTTGTAAAAATTGCACTTACCGTTTTAATTCTGTGGGTGTTCCATGAAGTGGAACACTGCGCCGCCAGAGCTTTTAAAAGTGCGACTAAGCGAGCATTGCAGTGAAGCACGAAAATGAGTATAAGCGTTTGCATAAGAATGAAAAAACTCTGTATTATGGCTGTATACATGGTTTCCTGGATATACACAATATTCTTGAATATATCCGGATAAATGAGATACATATCTATATACACAAGTCCTATATACAAAAATGTATATAAATTTTCCTATTTCTTAGCTTCGTGAAATTGTTCAAAGCAAGTCACACATTTTTGATGGAAGCACAAACCAACTAAGATTAAAATAATTAACTACGATTAATATTAACAAAAAAGAAAAATAAGCTTATAATATATAGATACACGAAAAATATCTACACAATTATTGAAAATAAACGGGAATGAGACTAAAAAGACAGCAAAAAATTCGCGTAGGTCTAAGTAAAGATGAGTGAAGCTACTAATGAAATTCCCCCCTAAAAACTACCCCCAAAAATTTCCAGATGCCAATATTAATGCTTTCATAACACAAAAACTACCTCGCCCCTCGATGCTGCTTTGTTTGAATTCATTCCCTCCCCAAAAAAAATCAACGGAAACAGAAAACGAAAACAACGGATGTTCTCTCCTAAGAGCACAGATGTTCTGATTAGTAAGAGCATGAGATTGCTAAAGGCGCAGTGTTCCCGCTAATGGAACACCTGGTTTTATTCAATAATTCTGCGTATGATTTTTGTATGAAAGACTAAAAAAATAATTTGGAGTACAGCCAGTAAAATTATGCCTATTTTTTCTCCAAATAAAATTTTTATATCATTAAAAAAATAGAGAAAATTACTTGAAAAAAATGGATTTTAATAACACATAATAAATTAAAGTTATGTGTCTCCTTGTGATATGCTGCTATCTACGGGTTAAAAAGAAAAGTTCAAAGTATATTATAAAAGCATTTTTATCTATTTACGGTTGAATTTAGAGGCTTTCGAAGCGATTCAATTTGGGTGTTCCATGTAGTGGCACACTGAGACACAAAAGCTTAACCACATTTTAGAATCATTTATAAAAATATATAAATGTAAAGTTAAATATAAAATATTCGTTTCAAAGCGATCGTTGACGATTCCATATCTCTTTAGTCTTCCGTTGATGCGGTCATCTTAGAGAGACATTGTGAAAAACCTATATTTACTTATTTTCTCAGAAATATCGGTCATCTTAGGATGGTAATCGACAAGAGGATTTATTCTACCTATATTTTCTTTTTGTAAAATTCTGCGTTTACATTTTCTAGATCTAAATTTAAATTTGATCTTTCTCAAAAAAATAGTGTGAAAATGAATGCATTTCCGTTAATAATCTATTCCGTTAATAACTCTATCTGGCTGCAGTGGTCCAGAGGTAAAGTCGTTGAACGCTGGTAGCTAGACCCAGCACAAAGACACGCTGCTTGAGAATTTTGTGGTTTTTCTACTGTGTAATGTGCGTACGAAACTTTTCCTGAGAAAGTCCTCCCCAAACGCTTCCCTCCCCATAGGAAAAGAGCACTAACGTGCTCTTCCAATAATCCAATAAATATAAATACGGCACTGAAATATTATTTATTCAAAGAACATAATATTAGAAATTTCAGACATGCATAAAACTTTTAAATACATTTAATCTAAAGTAAATGCTCCTTTTCCCTTTTTTAATTTTTTAAAAATATATTGTTCATGAAGAACTGCCAATACAACTTTACGAAATGACTTAATTAAATAATAACGTTTAATAAATAAGTAAATAAATTTAAAATTCTCTTAAAATAAAAAATAAAAAACTGCGTTGTACTCCCATACGTATCATTAATTTTCTACTTCCTTTCAACTTTTCAATGCAAGAGTTCCTTCTTGGATTTTTAGCAAAAAATTATTAATGAAAGGAAATATATGAAATATAGAGGTAAAAATATTCCTCATTCTTACTCGCACCTAGAATTCATTACTCGAATACGCACCAGCACCTTTTAAAAGTAGAAAAGATATATCTGCAGAATAATCGTCCTGCGATTGTTTTATTTACTCTCTTTTATAGTAATATATTTTCCACGACGATATTTTTAAACTGCGAAGTTTTGGTTCCGCTTTCTGTTCTTCGTCGATGTTTTGTACCACGATTGTTTTCTTCGATGATGTTTTAGACTCACGATATGTTTTCCTGCCTTCTTTTCTCCCACATGTTTTCTACAACGAAGTTTCCGTCTTACGTTGTTTTCTCCGCTACGTTTTGGTCCGCGATGTCTTCGTCGGACCTCCTAGAATTCACTCGCAAGCAAGCGAAGTAATCGTTCCATTTAGAGTCTTGTCCTTCGACAAAATAATACCTGGCCCATTATGGATTTATGCAAATGTACAGAGACGTATAAGATTATGGGGTTCATTTAAAAATGACTTTTCAGTCCACTTTCATATTAGTTTGATTTCTTTTTTTAATTAAAAGAAACACAACAAGTTCCCCATGTACCACATAGTATCACATGGGGCTAACAGAAGTAAGTAAGAAACACAATACAAACTAAACAGAAGAGAAAATTGAAATAAAATTAAGGATGATTACACAGTTTTACAATGAATTGACAAAAAGTGTTAAAAGCACTTCTCTCGGAAATAAATTGGTAAAACTGTGGAGGCCAGTTAATATTAAAATTTTTCAGTCCCAGTTTCAAGACTTTTCAGTTCTTTTTGAATCTCGATAATGATATTATTAGAAGAAGAAATACATTTTAAGATCTCCAAGGATGAAGGGTATCAGTACAAATGAGATAGTCTGAAACAGCACTGTTTTGTTTAGAGACCCATTTGACGGCGAAGTTTAAGCACAAACGTTCAGCTATGAAAACGGTACATTCATCTCTGATACTAAATTGAAAATGCTCAAATTCAAGACCATTTTTGAAGACAACAAATGCGAGACCAACCTTGCCATCAATTTTGCTGCCATCAGTATAGCAAGTTACAGGCAAATCATCTACGATTTTATTGCTAAACTGAATAAAATTAACAGCATTTCTTTCTGAAGGATGAGGAAGATCAGATAGAGGTAATATACAATCATACTGAGAGACAGTAGAAGCAGAAATATTTTCCTTATAAGCAATAGAATGAAGAATGGCAATGTCAATCGGAGGAAAGCCAGAAATTGCATAAACAGACTCATAGCTTACGGTACGATATCCACATATGACCCGCAGAAGTATCCGCCTTTGAACACGTCGTAAATATCTATAATTTATCTTCTTCTTAAGCGATATACCCCAGACTCTAGAGCCATACATAATGAAGGGGGCAATTCCTTGTTTATAGATGAGCGAACGAACGTTGTAATTAATACCGTATGTTTTGCGTGCAATACGACTTAATCCACGCTGTAATTTATCACATTTCTCTGATACATAAGTTAAGTGTTGTTTCCAAGAAAATTTACAGTCAAGAAAATCCCCAAGATATTTCATTTGCTTTACCACAGTCAAAGGGGTGCCATCGAGAGATAACTGAAATGCATCATAACAGATGTTTCGCTTTTCAATAATCATAACCCTGGTTTTATCAGGATTCAAATCTAATTTAAAACCTTTTGACCAGTTGGAGGCGAAATTTAAAGTCTCTTGTGCCTGTAAAAAAGTAGCAGAAAGGTCCCTACTCTGGAAGCAAAACAAAACATCATCCGCAAAGGCTATAGTATCACAACAAGCAAGATTTTCCAGTTTTAATAGAAGATCATTAATAATAATATTCCAAAACGTAGGTTCTGAAACATATTAGTTTGATTACCATTAAAAACGAACATGAGAAAGGTGTCTAAAAATTTGCATCTTATAATTAGGAATTTTTGAATAAGATTACAATCAAATTTTTTTTTTCTTATGGTTGGCACTTGCCTATGTCGGCATCGTCCTGCCCTAAGGCCAGATCGGTAGTCTCTTTATCATGGAGGCGCCTAGTAGGCGGGCCATCATTGCCTCCTATGAAGGGACAGACAATTTTACATCCATGCCTTCTCCGGGATTCGAACCCGAGCCCTTCGGTATCGCACTCAGTTTTCCCTAACCACCATAACGCTAAAAAAGGCTTGCAGCTACAGATTTGATTTTATTCTTCACTTATCATTATAGTCGTTAGAATATTTTATTCTCACAATTAAATATTGTTTTTTTTTTAGCTTGTACAACGATGATTCAAATTTTAGTGTTTTTCCAGCATCAAAGCGGTGCTCACATTGATTACAGACATGTTGTTTAAAAAAATAAAATTTACGAAAAAAAAAATTCAGATCAATTTTTTAACAGTGGGAATCAATTTTTCGTAACTTTTTCAGTAGTGTCAGTTAGGTCAGACTTGTAGAGATTAATATTAAAATATTAAAACTGAGACTCGGTCTTTCAGAAAGCCTCACAAGTACTTTTTCTCTTTCCATAACAATGTATGTTATTGTCGTTATGATTGATCAATACCAGTATTGATCACCGATAATTTTTAAGAAAATCTGTGATAACTCTTTACCGACTTTTAAACAAAGGAATGAAGCTTATACAGGGTGAGCTGTCAAGTACTTCAGAAACTGTGTTCTTAAACGTTTAAAAATATTTCATATCTTTGAATGAAATACATCTGACACTGAAGCATGTCTCCATTCGATGATGCCACCGATGCTTGAAATTATATTCACAGTTTCAGCATGTTTATAATAAAAATTGTAACCAATGTGCTACTCACTAGTTTTCTCATATACTCCTGCGCTTTATGTACTTTAAAATTACAAACGGCTACAACTGTGTCTCTGTTCACCTTGTTTATTTAATCAAACTACTTTGTCTTTAACTGACAGAGAGTTGGCTTTATAGTAATATACATATAGTAATATCACAGTATATAGTAATATCACAGTATATATATAGTAATATATATAGTAATATAATATAGTAATATCACACTTCTGCTGCTTTGTTTTGTGTTTAAAATGTTTCTTCAGTTTTATTTGGACCGTAAACTCTTCAAGAATGTAATTCAGAAATCTGATCAGTGTTGATGATTGACTGATCCAGATGCTTGATTATTTTCTGATTAGATCTCATTTGCGTCTGCAAGAAGTGCCAATAATTAGGTAATAAATCTATGCAGACTTTTCGTCAGAACTCGTTGGTATGCAAGTAAATAAAATGCTTACACAAATGAATAAAATACTCCTCACATTACCATTTCGACGTTTCATATACAGATAAATTGACTAAAACCTGATAATAATTTATATTTTCTTTCTCATTGTAATGTTTCTTTATACTTTTATAAACGTTCTTCCAAATAAATGTTTTCACAAAATTATTACAATAGGTTTTCAAGCATTACCCTCTTAACCTTCTAAAACCGGGCCGAAATTCTCATATTATAGCTTTCAGACCAGCGCGATCCGAAACAGTTTTGCCCCCTGTTTGACATTTTCCTAATGAGAAAAGTCGTTAGTTCCCCTCCATGGATGAAGTAAAATTTACATGTTTGTCGGACGAATACGTCCCATAGTAGAGGAGTTGCTAGATTTGCAATTTTTTCGATGATTATTTTGCTTTCATATTTAAATGAAAGCAAAATTCTAAATAAATAGTGCATAAATAAATGTGCAGTACTGGATGCATATCCAGTGCACACTTTATTTAGAACAAAATGTATGCAATGTTTATATTTCATTCATTATTTCTAATCAATCTCGTAAGTAATTTGTGAATTTTTTAACTTTGTTTTCACTCTTCATTTATATTCGCGTATTTTCGTATTAGAAATTAGAAAGCGAGAACAAAATTTAACAAAATATAGTAAATACAGACTAGATCTGTAAGTCTGCAGGCCGGAATGCGATTTTTAATAACATATTTCCATTAATAAAATAATGGTAATGACTAATTTAATGAAATAATAATAATAATATTTATTACCATTAGATGATTAGAATGAGATTCAATACAATTAGATTTTGAGATGAACTTACAGCAATAATAAAGCTTTACATAACAATAACAGAGATTTAAATCTGCTTTTTTCGATAATTTTGTTATTATAATATAAAAATCAAAATCCGAGATACATTGGTTGCGTTTAATAATTAATTTTAACATATATTACATTGGACTATCAGGCAAAGAAGGTATATCTTTAACGAGAATTTTTCTTTGTAAAATTGGCTTTTGTTTATGTTAGCCGAGAAAAAAATTCGTGACTTATACATGCAATCATCAAAAGAATTTTGAGAACAGTTTTGAATGTTCATGAAGAATTAATTATACGTCAATTTCTTTCCATAGGTAGAAATTTCGTCTAAAACTATCGTTATATCCAAAAGTTGAAGTCTATTTCATTTTCAACGAATATTCTATTTGCACATAATATATTTTCTAATTTATTTTAGAAAGAGTAATCTTTCACGTTTTCAAAAGAATAAGGAAATACTGGGTGTTGACACCATGTAGTAAATTTGTTTTTTATATTTCTTCCAGTAATGAAAACGATTACCCTGCAATATTTTCAAAGCAAAATTAAGAAAACCGTTTAGGCCAAATTTTGCATAAAGTATCTTCTCGTGTATATTTTTATTTAAAGTGTGGAATTTTCTCTTTGAAAATATCAAAAATCATGAAGAGCAAAATTAATTCATGAGAAATAACTTTGAAATGCAATAATTCCATTGTAATATGACATAGTGGATAAAAGTGCAATACAGTTTATTTATTCACAAATAATCCCCCTCATATGCGTAATTTATGTACTGTCGATTGAGAAATATAGGTTAGTAAATAAAACCGTTTAATTCAATACTTTTCCTTTATCAATATTTTTACCTGCTGTTCAGTAAAGCGGTAAAGGTGGCTGAACACTTATAGCTCGCTTGGATTTGAATCCCGGATAAATAGTTGGATTTATGGTTTTTGTGTAACGTAAATGCAAGCCAGCTTCTCTTAGAAAGTCCTCCGCGAAGATATAGCTCCCCTTATACAGGTAATCGTTGGGTGCTTTGATGTAATTCAGTAAGCGAACAAATTAATCCAATCAATACCGAAGAACGGGTTGATTACATGTGGAGTTTTCCACCAGGAATGTAAATGCGAGCAATTTTCTCTTAAAAAGGTTTACACGAAAGCATCCATTCCCTTAAGTAGATAGCGTTCGCGTGCTTTTCCGTAATCCAATCCTAATTTTCATAGATTTAGTAGTAAGTTGACATACACCTTATTACAGACAAAATAACAACTTTTTAAAGATATTTTTTTATCAACTTGTCTGAATTCTCTCTATCTCTTGAAGAGTATAAGAATTTCAGCAAATAAAACTGGCCAAAATATTATAACATTTAACTGATGTTTTGATTCAGTTTAGAAGTAACGTGAGCTTTACTGATATTTAAATATTTTTTGGCAGATCTCATCCTAAAAGAGGGTGTAAAGATAAATTGATTTTATTTAATTTACAATCAATGAAAATCATTGAAAGCAATCACTGAATGAATGAAAATCAGAAAAACTATTATGCATACAATTGTCTCTTATTTATCTCCTGATATATCAGACAAAATTGCCTGCATAATAGAAGCACTTTGAAAGAGTTGACAGTTCTTAAGGGTTTTATGCACTCCACAAACCAATGTCAAAATAAAATCTTATTATTCATAAGTATGAAAAGGAAGTAAACGATTAAACGATAAAAACGGTTTTACCTATTTTCTAGAAGGGCATTAAATCTAAAATATTAATCTATTCTTATTTGTTATGATAAAAGAACATTAAATATGATAAGCTTAAAGAGCGTGCAAAATCGCTGACGTTTTAATCATAGCAAAAGTCAGTACTAAAAAAAAATAGCATTAAAATTATGAGACAGATTGAGAAAGAGATGGCCTCTATTTAATTTTCAAGTATATTGGCGCCAGACGAAACCTGCGGTTTTTGCCAAAATGTAGCCAAACTGATAAGAAGAGGGAAATAATTCGTAGCCAGCGGCTACTCTGAGCAGCGACAATGGACCACCCAAAGATCTACAGATAGGCGATTCTCTAAAATGGGGAGGCATGGATGGTACGACAGTTGTACCAATGCCGGCGTCTGAGAAAGTCATTCTCCTTGTACAACTGTTGTACCAGCCGGCTTCGAGAGGTTAATCGCATTTACGTTTACTCGGCTGGAGAACTCAGTAAAGGACTTCTTACCATAATGCCCACAGTTGGATAATCTTCGGTTTCTGGCAAGTACTATCTTAGCTGGTAAAAGGCAGCAGACCAACAATAAAGTGCTATTCACATTCAATGTTTCCATGTTTAGCTATTGTCGATTTTGCCTTTCTGCTCACTTTTCGAATATTTGATTTTGAGTGAAACGATCGTTAAGATAGTAGGTGCTTTGAAATTTATAATCATTCATCCTTTGGTATTTAATTAGGAAAATTCTCATCGGAAGACTCAGTGTGAAAGTAATTCAGCTAACAGGGAAGTACTGCTATATGCGGTAGAATTACATTTGCATAAAGGTATAAAACCGGCCCTTTAAAAGAGCTTCAACGTTTTCATATGAACGTGTATTTCTGTTGAAATTCAACTAGTTGCAAAAGCACAAATCTACATAATTTATTTTGAGATGGTGGAAAAACAGTGCTGATGTGTTATCAAGCTAAAAAAAAAAAAAGGGAGGACTGTGCTATATCTCCCGTTCTACTGGGCCGATTGACAAAATTCAAACTGCGTTTTTCATGTCTCGAAAGCGCGACTTAGGAATATATTAGATTTATAGATAGCACTATTCTAACATAGGCATCTAACATAGGCATGTGTTGAAATCTTACTCCAGCTTTGGATTAGCGTGAAACGTGATTGTTTACAAGCTCTTTTGCGATTTCTAAATTTCTTTTGACTTTTTGAAGGTGTTTTTATTATAACATTGCAGTTTTTGTTTAGTATTTTTATCACCTGATAATTATGGAAAATTGTGAGGAAGATGTAAAAAATAAAAGATCTTATATTCATCGACCAAAGAAAAGAAAGTTCCAGGGAAATCAGCATAATGATACAATGAATAAGAAGTGTGGTGTCAGTTCTTCGTTTAAAAAATTAAATAGTGACACTGTTTTGCCACCAAGAGACAAAGATAACTTTAGAGCCTAATTTTAGTGGTTATAGACTATTTGATTTGGATATCCTATTTCAATTTATTGAAAATAATTTATGTTGTAAAATTTGTAATGTTCATTTAAGTGAACTATTTCATCATGGTTTAAGCTCAAAATTTGAGTTACTATGCTCAAAGTGTTCATGTAAAAGAACTTTCAGAAACTCTAATATGATGGGTGTCCGAAAAAATATATCAGAGCTAAACAGAAGATTTACATATGCAATGCGAACTCTTGGTCAAGGGAAAGCTGCTATGCAGAAATTCTGCTGCGTTATGGATCTCCCTCCTGTGATTGCACATCGTTCTTTCAAATTCGTCGTTAAATGTGACTGTAAGTGGAGACGGTACATGGAAGACTCGAGGACATACGTCTTTGGTTGGAGTCTGTTCCGTAATAGGGTCAGAAAGCAACACAGTAATCGATACAGAAATACTGTCTTTATATTGCAAAGGTTGCGAGTCATTTCTAGGAAATGGCGTAAGTGAACACAAGGCCTGTTTGGAGAATCATGCTGGTTCTTCAGGAAAAATGGAAATGAATGGAAAGATAAACAAATTTTCATGTTCCATGGAAAAAAGAGGTGTAAAATATACTTTTTATATTGCTGACGGTATCAGGTTCAATGTTCTGTCTTACTTTCTTCGGGAACATGCAAGGACCTGACTCGCAACAGAGAGTTTACTAAAGCTATGTTCAATAACTGTGGGAAGTAGACAGGATACACAAGAAGGGTATACAAAACCCTTTGTTTTTCTCTCTTTACAATAATTTCCGTACTTCGGAATACAAAGACCCACTACTTGTGGTCTAAACGTAAGAATATAAAAATATTTAACTAAACTCTAACTTAACTTTGGAATAATAAACGTGGAAGATTGGCCTTATCTTAACAGGAAGCCGTATGTAGTACAGAGAACTGTTAACCCAACAATACGTTTAAAAATTATCACGAGGATTAAACATCTGGCCTGGAAGGCAACCAGCAACTGAGTAAAACTTCTAAGGTAAGCGGCCTGCTTCGACAAACTCCATCCTCTCTCTAGCTTGGCAAAAAGCCACAACTTAAGTACTTGGCGTTCGCCAGACAAATTTTGCATAAATAACTTAACGCTTTTAATGCTGGCCGGAAGTAGAAAAAAGGAGTGATAGTAAAGATTTAAAATAAAATAAACGTTAGTAAAACTTAAGATCCTTACATACTTCCCGCCAGAGTTAATTAGTTTTAAACTGAGGTCTAAAACGACCTTGTTGAAAACTTTTAGCTCTAGAAACTAACGCGAGGCCAATCTCTTACAAACATTTCTCACTAGAAACTAGAAATTAAAAAAAAAAGAAATTTGTTTTTACAATAGCAGCTCCAAGGACACGCAATTTTTCATCTGTACTGCATCTAAACATGAGCTTTTATTCAAATCTGGTTCCTTCCAGAGATCTGGAAGGAAAACTAGTTTAATGAAATGTTACACAATGAAATGGCAAGTAACATGCATATTTATATTTCTCTTAACATTCTTATTTCATTCATAACTATTTTAATTATATCTCCCCGTGCTCTCTGACATGTGTTGTAAAAGAACACCAAACACGAATGTGTTTATGTATACGTGTTCAACACTTCCTCCTACAATCAAAACACTAACGTGTTAAAAATTCAACATACCAAGACCTCGTAACACACCCTAACTTCAACTCTAACCGCTGAGGTACTATTCTGAAAGTGGCTAACTCTGAAGTGTAGCGTCAGAGAGCCTAACTACATTCATTCAACCTAACTACATACATTCTATTCAGCATGATTTGGTCTTTTTACAGTCACACGAATAAAAAAAAATTTTAACATTACTTTCACTTTTACCATATCACGGTATTTCTTAACATTTAAAATAACAGTTCACGTTGTATATAAGAACATATTAACATGCCGTTAATTTTACGCATTTGAAAACATACATTAGTAGTACATTGTTAACTTCTATTCTTTTCAAATCAAGCGGCAATTCTTCTACATTGAAATATTACATTTCAAAAAGTCTTTCAGACTAAAACTTCTTTCTTGCCAGAATGTTTTAAATAAAATTTATACAATAACTTTTACAATATTTAAGTCTTTACATATTCCTATTATACATCAACTTTAGTTTTACGCGCGAGTAATTGAAAAACATAATACCAAAATCGGTAACAACTCATTTCTCGCCTTTTTGGCAATAAAGGTAGACCTCGCATGACGTAAAACTTCTTGAAATCTGCCACTTGCAGTAAGAATGAAAGATTAACTTAAGTTTGCAAATTAACATAAAATTTTATTTATCTTTGTTATATTCGGACAGTCTTTTCTGAGCCCAGTCCTGGAAGGTAGCGCAGATTCTGGTTTGATTTATCCTCCTTCTTGTGCGGGCTCGCCCTTCAGTGGCTTCCTCTAGAAGCTTTCTTTTTTCTCCCGTTCAGTCACCCTTGAATACCTTCTTTTCGCCTCTGCCTGTGGTCTTGGCCGTTTGATGGCAGCTGGTCTTGGCGCAACCGGGAGAATTCTTTCGCGTTCCTGCTTGGACCTCGTTGCTGGCCGTTCAAATTTTCCTTGTAACTTTTCCTCCGCCGCTGGTGGCCCTTCCGCAGTTCGGCGACATTTGCTGCGGAGAGTCCTGTCGGATGAGTAGATCTCATCCGACATGAGTCGTTTTAGAGCCGGATTATAGTTGCCGTCATTTCCCCTGGCTCTCTTTGCATACGTCGTCCTTCTCCCTTCTTCATTCTGGGGCTGTTCGTGAGCACTCTTTTCTTGACGGTGGAACGGCTTCTTTCTCTTAATGGCTTGCCCTTGTACTTGTCGTTGTTCCACCTCTGGAGCTTGTGCCCGCCGTGTCTGCCGTGCCGGATCCTGCAAAAGATCTGTAAATATTTGCATTTTATAACGATCATCGTAGGGTTTGATTTGATCAATGTTTGCGGAGCAGGTTTCACCATTCCTGGCTTTTAACACTACTACAGCGTGAGTTATTTTTTCTATGACATATGGTCCTTCAAATCGTGGAAAAAATTTGGCAGTTATATCTTCTGGTGCTGAAGAAAGTGAATGCTTAATTTTTAACTCTTCTTCCCCTACTTTATAAGTTACTCCCCGTCGTTTCAAGTCATAATACAGCTTTTGTTTTCTCTGTGCTACTTGAGTATTCTTTTTTGCTTCTTTAATTAGTTTTTCTATATCACCCATTTTAAACTCTGGGGCTCTTTGTTGCACATAAAATAATTTATCTAACGGCGTTATAATCTTTCTGCCTAAAAATAATTCAGCAGGAGTTTTGCCCGTTGTATCATGTTTTGCGGTCCTAAGGGCGAAAGCAAATTCATTGACATAATTATCCCAGCTTTTATGAAAATTGTTAACACAACTACGGATAATTTTCACTATATTTCTATTCACCCGTTCCGCTATATTTGATTGCGGCCGATACGGGACCATTTTTAAATGACGTATGCCCAGTTTTTGGTACATGTCTTCAAATACATTACTTACAAATTGAGGACCATTATCCGATATAACTTTTAGGGGCGCTCCGTATTTAAAAATATATTTATTTAAAATAGAATCAGTAACTAATTTTGCGGAGGCTCGTTTTAAGGGAACAATTTCGGTCCACTTACTAAAATGATCAACCATAACAAGGAGATAGCGACTTTTATTTAACTGACTTTTTGGGAAAGGGCCCAATAAATCGATGCCAATTATTTCATTTGGAAATTCGGATTTAATACTATTTAGAAACCCGTCCGGGCGGAAATTAATATAATTAACTGCTTGACATGTTGGGCAGGACTGGACATACGCCCTTGTTAACTTTTGCAGTTCAGGAAAATAGACTGCCTCGCGTACGCGTTGGATAGGTTTTCGAATACCAGCATGAGAAGCTAAAGGGCTGTCATGGAGCTCCTGCAGGATATTTAATCTAAGACTAGCTGGGATAACAGGTCGAAATTCGTTGTTGGAATTTGTAGTTTTTGTATAAAATAATAGACCATCTATTAGTTCGTAATGGGCCGCCCTATTTCTTATCGCCACAATATCTTGGTGGCTAAAATTTTCAGGATCCTTTTAATAATCATAAATATTTTTAAATTCAGGATCCTTACCCAGTTCGGTTATCACAGTTTCTCGGGAATGTAACTTACATGCTGTGAGCATTGCCACCTTTACAGTATTAACTTCTTCATCTATTTTTATTCTGGATAGGGCATGTGCTACGATATTTTCCTTTCCGGGGCGTGTGCTTAATTACTAGATTATACTCTTGTAACTTTAGTGCCCATCTTATTAACCTTGGGGATAAGTTTTTCCCAGAGTACAATCTAGTTACCGCCGCATGATCAGAGTACACTGTTATTGGCGCCTTTCCAAAATAGACTCGGAACTTTTGCACTACTAACAGAACTGCAAGTGCCTCTCTCTCGGTCGCGGAATAGTTTCTTTGTGTTTGATTTAAAGTTCGGCTAAAAAATGCCACGGGCTGCTGATTTTGCGAAAGTACCGCTCCTACCGCATAATCCGAAGCATCCGCTGAAATTTCTAAATTCTCATCCTTTTCAGGAAATTTCAACACAGGGGCTTGCGTTAATGCTTGTTTTAATTTTTCGAAAGAACTATTGGCTTCGGCCGTCCACGAGAATCTTGCCTTTTTCCTTTTTAATTTTAACAATGGTTCAGCAATAGTTGCAAAATCTTTTATAAAGGACCTATAATATGAACAAAGTCCTAGAAAAGAAGAGAGCTTCTTCGCCGTGTTTGGAGTCGGATACTTTTGTACAGCGATTATTTTTGATTCGTCTGTCTCCATTCCTTTCTGAGATATTTTGTAACCTAAATATTTTAATACAGGGGCTGCAAATTTGCACTTTTCGACATTAACTTTTAGACCGGCCTCATTTAATAAAGAAAACTCCTGTCTTAAATCCTGTACATGTTGGTCGAGATTATCACTAGTAATAATGATATCCTCTAAATAGATAAATGTCGACTTTCCATGAACAGGCCTTAACACTATGTCCATACATCGCTCAAATGTTGCCAGTGCCCCTGAAAAGCGAAACGGCATACGCAGAAATGCATAAGTGCCAGACTTGGTTATAAAAGCAGTCTTAGGCACGTCCTCAGGCCTAACCCCTATTTGAAAATAACCAGTCGTTAAGTCTAAAGTCGTCATATATTTGGTGGATGTTATGTTCCTTAGAATTTCTTCAATAATAGGTAACGGATATACCGGATATTTAGTTATGGAGTTTAAATTACGGTAGTCAATTGCGAATCTCCACCTTTTTGGATGTGTCAATGGATAGTCATTATTTTTCTTACATAAAACCACCGGGCTAGCATAACTACTTGAGATGGGCGTTATGATGTTTTACTTAGCATATCGGTGATATGCCATTCTATAATTTTTTCCTTATTCTTATCATACCGGTATGCTTTGTGGCGAACTGGCATTGGATCTCCGGTGTCAATACTATGGTTAGTAACCTGAGTAAATCATGGAATATCACTAAATAACGAAGCAAATTCACTTACCACTTGTCGGATTCTTCGTTGCTCTTCATTAGGCAGGTGGTCAAGGTTTAACATCTTCGGTTCAGCCTTTTCTTCACGAACTGGTTTCATTGTCATCTTAAGGGACGCTTCATTAAAATCTAGCGTTGCTTGTGCCTCTGAAAGAAAATCTATTCGTAAGATAATATGTGCTTGCAGATTCTTTACTATGAAAAACATAACCTTTACTTGTTCGTCCTTGATACGGACATACAGCGGTAATTTACCTATACACTTACATCTTTCTCCTTGCGCAGCTAACACTGTCGTATTATGTCGTATGTCGTATTATAATTATATATACGATATTTACGAAAATACTTCCTAAAAAAATCCTCTGCCACACAGGAACACTGCGCGCCTGTATCCAGGAGTGCGGTGGCTGGGATAATATTCACCAACACTTCAATCTTCGGAATAGTCAAATTTACTGTATTTAACTTGAAGGAAGAGGGGTTTTCGTGGCCTTCGGATTTCCGCACCCTCCCTTTAGCAGAAATCCGTTTTAGTTTAAATTATTTTTCATTTCCGTGCTTTCCTTCTTTTTCCACTGGCCTTGAGACTTTTTTCCTGGATTGCTATTGAACTGTCGACGTTCGCCGGCTGTTTTTGAATGCTCGGGTTTCCTTGCCCACTGATTCGCTTTGCTTCCGTAGCCGTGTGCTTGAGTTTGCTGTAGACTTGGCGCACCAAATTGGTTTCGCTGTTGATATTGGCGTCTTCTTTCAATGTCCGCCGTTCTTCTACTTTCAAACTGGATTGCTAGCTCAAATAACTTTTCCAGTGTAGTGGGATTTCTTAATTCAATAAAGTCTTGCACTTGGGGCAGTAACCTCGGCAAAATCACTTGAATTATCTCAGGATCCGGACGGTTTCCATACAAGATTTTGAAGACGTGAATTTTTCTTAAAATACAGCTTGAGAGATTTTCGATTCTTTGCTGATATATGCTGAAAAGTTCCGTTTCTAATTTCCCACGATCCCTTACGACAGGGAAGGCTTTTACTAGGGCAGTCTTGAAATTCTCGTAAGTATAGGTGGGACTTCCTGCTTGATCCAAGAGACTTCTGCCTATACATTTGAACCAATTAAGCGCTTGGCCCCTCAAAGCGCTGGTAGCTAAGGTAAATTTTTGAAATTCGTGCACGGGGTAGAACATGAAGTGGTCATCCAATTTTTCCAAAAAACTGGTTACCGGTGAGTTTCCATTAAATGTTGCTTCTGGTTTCATCGAAGCGCGCATGGTCTGGACGATGTAACCAAATCTTTCCAGGGCGGCAGCTAGCATTTCTGGATTCTGAGCCGCTTCTGCTGGCAGCACAGGTTCTTCTTGAAACTCGGCCATGGTTATTCTTCTTCGTTGGGCGCCACTATCAGGTTCAATGTTCCGTCTTACTTTCTTCGGGAATATGCAAGGACCTGACTCGGAACAGAGAGCTTACTAAAGCTATGTTCAATAACTGTGGGAAGTAGAAAGGATACACAAGAAGGATATACAAAACCCTTTGTTTTTCTCTCTTTACAATAATTTCCGTACTTCGGAATACAAAGACCCACTACTTGTGGTCTAAACGTAAGAATATAAAAATATTTAACTAAACTCTAACTTAACTTTGGAATAATAAACGTGGAAGATTGGCCTTATATTAACAGGAAGCCGTATGTAGTACAGAGAACTGTTAACACTACAATACGTTTAAAAATTATCACGAGGATTAAAACTCTCTCCTGGAAGGCAACCAGCAACTGAGTAAAACTTCTAAGGTAAGCGGCCTTCTTCGACTAACTCCTTCCTCTCTCTCGCTTGGCAAAAAGCCACATCTTAAGTACTTGGTGTTCGCCAGACAAATTTTGCATAAATAAGTTAACGCTTTTAATTCTGGCCGGAGGTAGAAAATAAGAAGTGATAGTAAAGATTTAAAATAAAATAAACGTTAGTAAAATTTAAGATCCTTACATAGGTGATGCAAAACCATTTGCAGGTATAACTGACGCCAAAGCATATGGTTCATTAAATATAGAAAAAATTGAGTGTGTTGGACATATTCAAAAACGAATGGGAATATGGCTACGCAAATTAAAACTTGAAAGAAAAAAAGTAAAATTAAATGACGGTAAAATCTGTCTGGGAAAGGGAGACTAACAGATAAGTTAATAAATGAAAAAACTTCGTATTATGGTAATGCGATTAGAGAATATAATGAGTCTGTTAGTGATATGAGAAAAGCCATTTGGGCAATTTACTACCACAAAATATCGAGTGATGAAAACCCGATTCATGACGTTTGTCCTACAAATGAAACCACATGGTGCAAATACAATAAAGCTAAGCAAAATAAAGCTGATTATAAGCATATAAATTCTGAACCAGTCGCTGTAATGGAGGCAATAAAGCCAGTTTTGATAGATTTGTCACAACCTTCGTTACTGAGACGTTGCCTTGGCGGCAAAACACAAAATAATAATGAATCATTTAATTCCTTAATTTGGAAATTTTGTCCAAAGACATGTCGTGCTAGTAGTAGGATAGTTCAAATTGCTGGAAATAAAGCAGTAATTGCTTTTAACGAAAGGTCTGCTGGTAGACATTCTCTAATGAATGAGCTATAGCTTTTTAGAAGTAAGTTTTCTATTGAAGGATTTTTACAAATTGATAACAAGAGAATAGATAACGCAGAAAAGAAAGGCTTGTCAGAAACAAAACAACAGCTAAACTTGAAAGGCAGCAAAAAATGTCAGAAGTGCAGGCCTCCATAAAAATGATGGGCATGTTTATTGTGCTGGTGCGTTTTAATTTGTAAATAAAATTTTAGCAGTTTAGCATACAATTTGAAGTATGTCGTAAAAGATTTTTTCACCCATGTTAAATAATATGTATATTATACAATATAATACATATCATATGCTTAAATGCTTGAGTTTATTTAACTAAAGTGGTTATGTAAAAATAAAATTTTGGGCAAATATGCCACATGTATTTTAATATACGGCTATCATTCTGTCATGGTAATGTATATAGCAAGGTAAATTTAACGTGCTTCATACTCACAAAAGCTTCTGCAATTTATTAAGATTTATACTTTTTAAATATATTTTGAAAATAAATATACTATGCACTTTATTATTAGAAAGTTATATACTGAAGTATTGGCATTAAAACTCAAATTTCTTAAAATACGGTTTTTCGCAGTTGTATACATAGCATTTAAAGTATGCTAAAGTTACATTGTGGAAGAACTATTAAATGTTTTATATGTTTGATATACAGTAATATATTACAGAGAACTTTAGCTAAGACATTTGGCTATAAGTAAATTCTTATTTGTAAGGAAGTTTTAGTTTTATCATTCTTAGTCGATATGTTATACTTCGATGAATGTAGCAGTTTAGCATACAATTTCAAATAAGTCGTAAAGGTTTTTTCCCACCTATGTTTAAATAATATTGCATAATATGATATATATCATATGCTTAAATGCTTGAAAGTACTTAACTGATGTGGTTATGTAAAAATAAATTATTTGTTCAAATATGCTACACGTATTTTAATACACGGCTATCATTCTGTCATGGTATTTTATATAGTATGGTAATTTTAATGTGTTTCATATTGACAAAAGCTTATGCAATTTATTAGGATTTATACTTTTTAAATATATCATTTTGAAAATAAATATACTATGCACTTTATTATTAGAAAGTTGTATACTGAAATATTTGCATCAAAACTCGATTTTCTTAAAATGCATTTTTTCCCAGTTGTATACATAGCATTTAGAGTATGCTAAAGTTACCCTGTGGAAGAACTATTAAATGATTTATATGTTTGATATACAATAATACATTACAGAGAACTTTACCTGAAACATTTGCCTATAAGTAAGTTCCAATTTCTAAGAAAAATTTTAGTTGAATCATTGATAGCGTAGAAGTTTCAAATCATTTTTAGTTGATATGTTATACTTTGATGATGGCAGCTTATTTTACATTAATTATGCTGATACCAACTATTGGAAATTGTATAATATTACAATATCTCTCAGAAAACAAGCATTTTATATATTTTATAACAAGAAAAGTATTTAAAAAATATTTACATTAAAACTTGATTATCTCAAAACATAAATTTTCACTGTTGCGCGCATGATATTTTAAAAACGGTTCTTGGTACACACTTTAAATTTAATGGACTTCTTTATATGAGTATTATCATCTAACTGAACCAAAAATATATTGAATATTTTAATAGTCAAAAATTTTACGCATGGAAATATTACAAATTTTTTATTAAAATGCATTGTATAAATTTAGTTCTAAATAAAATGAGAATTTAACATGAAATTCTTAAGATTTTTGGTTCACAGTAGTCTTTAGATGCTATACAAGCTGTATATTAACTATGAAGTTAAAATATATAACAGAATGTTTTAAATTGTGCATGCAAAGTGGGAGTATTACGTGAACATATAAAAAATTACCTCACAAAGAAGATTAAATTATAAAAACATTTGTGGCAACACAAACTATTTGCTTACTAATTCAGCTGTGCTATGTAGTCAGCTGTAAAAAACTGGAAGTAATAGCTTTAAAAATAAATATGCTATCCCAATTCTTACAGCAGGATCATATTCAGAGATTTTGAGGGTTTTAAGGTGTACGAGACCCCTTAACGTAGTTCAATGGAGAACGTGATGCAACCACTTCGCATTCCCCAATGACTTTAGCTTTGGCACTTACGTTTCAACCGTCACCGGAATGACGGCCTTTATAATTCAACGAAAGAACATATTATTAGTACTCATTTCGTGCTCTTAACGTTCTTAGCATATTTCATAATGCCTTACCGGAAATTTCTGTTTTCAGCTATAATCCTGGAAGGAAAAGTTCTGTTCATGCTGTTTCTATCATCTCGACTTGAGGTTTTGGATGATGGTAAATTACTCATGTATCGATTGTTATACTAAGGGAACTCTATTTCTATGCCTCATGATTGAAAAGTCCATTATTGCCACCAACCATAACGGAAATCTGAAAGGATTTTATGTGGGACTTCTCAATATCTGGCAATCTCTGGCAAATTCCGCTCAACATCCACGATTTGTTTTCGTGACTTCTTGCTGATTAGCAGCATTATCTTCTGTGTCCTAATGTGTTCTGCAGTTCTTTCGTAAGTTTTCATCACCACTGCAGTTCTAGCATACAAAGGTCGCTTTCGTCTGACGTCTGTTCCGCCTCAAGGCACTTACTTAAGTGGGTAGACTGCCTGGACGAGCTGTCACTTGTCCACTAGCTTCTGGGTTAGAGTAGTTCCGATTGGGCAATGGTGTGTGAAAGTTTCTGAAAGGACTGCCACGTTTTTCATGGCGTACACTCTAGGCATTTTTTAAATCCTTGAGATCCACTATTCGCAGTTGTTTCTATACCTCAGGTTCTCGTATGCCACCGAGGATGTATATCATGGATTGTACTTTACGTATTTCTGTTGAGCAATCAAAAAACGAGAGATGGGAGAGCATTTCGATATCAGTGGTGAGCTTCTGGATTATTTTGGTGAGCTTCTGCTATCGAGATATTAACTGCAGCCTTCTGTACCCTTTTAAACACTTCTTAGTAGAGCTTTCGCGTACCGGGTACAGCATCAAAATCTAGCTTCTGGGTTTCTAGAAGAGTGGGACCGATATCGTCTTCTTCTATTCTCAGAGAAGCTGCGAAATTACAGGTTTGTCTTCGGAATCCTACATATTTCCATTTGGAGCTATACAGAACTGAGCCTTGTACATATGCCAAATATTTTTTCCATCACACGTGGAAAGCATGAGAAATGGGTCGGAAAACATAGGTACCAATTTAAAGGTATCAGAATCGTCTCCAGTTGTCATTATGAATGTGTTCAAGCTGTCAGATTCTTTGGCGACAACAGCAGAATCTCTGTCATCGATTTGTTGTTCGACATCAGAAACTCTTCCTTTGATTTGTAGTTTGACAGCATTAACTCTTTCTTTGATTTGCTGTTTGACAACAGAAACACGTTCTCCAGTTTCTCTAACTCTCCTTTCGACCATGTTATTTCTGCTTTCAAAATCCTCGAAAATCTTCTACTGTTGTCTTTTATTTCTTCTTGACAGGCTTAAGTATCAATTTTGGATAGAATCCATCTTTCCTTGAAATGGTATTATTTCCCCTTCCCCTCTTTTGTTGGACGCATTTATCTCTTCTGTAAAGGAATCAACCTCTCCTTTTATATCTTCCTGGAACGCAGCAAAGACTGTCACAAGCTGCCTCAGATGCTTCTCAATTGTTCTTGTCACTAGCATTCTGTCCTACTTCTAACACCCAAAATTGTTCCTGGCATAAAGGTTCGTAAAGCATGCGGAAGAGCTGGTAGCTTGTTAGAATTTATTTGTCCCGAAAAAACACTAAACAATTCTGGAGTTTTTCGAAAAGTACGAGTAAAAAATATAATTCCAAAAATATACGAAATATAAAGGAACACGGCTAGTAGTTATCACTTTAAAGTGCTGAGAATGATGAAGAAAATACGATGAAAAGCGCACGTAAAGAGCGAACATAAATCTGTCAATACTCCTTACTCTATGCTGAACTGCAAAGTTCAGAACTGAAGTTCATTCTGGTCTTATCTCATTTTCTCACTCTCCATACCAAAAGCCCGAAACTGACAAAACTGTTGGACGTTCGAAATTTTGGAAGAGAAAACAAATGAAGCAACAAGGAAAAATCTACATGGCTTATAATGATTGTCACATTAAAAAAACTATAAACTGTATTTACAGTGGTACCTCGATATACGAGTGCCCCAACATACGAGTGTTTTGAGACAGGAGCTACCGAGTGAGCGATGTTTTTGCTTTGAGACGAGAGCAAGATTTGAGATACGAGGAATCGCACACTACACCGCTGTACACGACGGCAACATGCGCGCGCATGTAGGTGTCGTGTGCAGCGTCTAACAGTTTCTCCCACCTCAGACTAGTCCTCAGTCTGAGTGCTTGTTTCCCTCGTTTTGGAAGCATTTTTGATAAGTTGGTTTCGCGTTTTTTGCTTTTTGTACATTTAGAAAACATTATCATATTTATTTTTATAACCCTGGGTCCAAAGAAGATGATGATGTCTATTGAATTAAAGCGTTAAATAATAGAAAACCATGAGCAAGGTGTGCGAGTAATTGACTTGGGGAGGATGTACGGGCGTAACACATCAATGATATTTACTGCGCTTGAACAAAAGGAGTTGATAAAGTATAACGCCAACTAAGGACGTTACAATAATTTTTAAGCTCCGACCTCTCTCCGTCAAGACATGGAGAAACTACTGATGGTGTGAGTGAGAGAGAAGCAGCTTCAAGGAGAAACCTTAACACAAAGCATCATATGTGAGAAGGTACTATTACGAGTTATTTACGAGCGATTTACGGTTATTTTCTAAAGAAGATCCCACACACTTCTACAAACGTGGAATCGGAAGACCCGTTTAAAGCCAGTCGGGGCTGATTTGACAACTTTAGGGAAAGGACCGACCTTCACTCCGTCGTCAGGCATGGGGAGGCAGCAAATCCGGATGTAAAGGCAGCTGATGTTTACATCAAAATGTTTTCCGAACAGATAGTAGCCAAAGGATACATCCCCCCAGCAAGTCCTCAACTGTGACGAGACAGGGCTTTTCTGGAAAAGGATGCCGAATAGAACTTACATAACGGCAGAGGAGAAGATGCCAGGTCACAAACCCATTAAGGATAGATTAAATCTAGCAATTTGCGTCAATGCGAGTGGCGACTGTAAAATCAAGCCTCCGCTAGTATACCATTCGGAAAACCCCGGAAGCTTTAAGTCATATAATATTTTAAATGAAAACCTTCCAGTTATAATTTTAAGAAGATATGTGGAGGGCAAATCCGAAGGCGTGGGACAGAATGAACTTCTTTGTGGAGTGGATAATTCTGGTGTTCTGTTCTGGTGTTGGCCTCGACAATGCCCCTACTCACCCATCAAATCTCGAAGATGATTTACTCGATGATTTACCCAACACCACTCCTATCCTGCAGCCCATGGATCAGCAGGAGATTTCTAATTTTAAGAATATCTACACCAAGCACATTTTTCGCCGCTGCTTTGAGGTGACAGAGAACACAAACCTTACCATTCGAGAGTTCTGGAAAAACCACTTTCACATCGTGATGTGCCTAAGAATTATTGTTCAGGCCTGGCTGGGTGTTACAACGTCTGCATGGAAGAAGCTGTGGCCTGAGGCTGTAGCTGAAAGAGCATTCGAAGGATTGGAACCCAAAGTGTCAGTGGTAGAGGAGCTTGTTTCTCTGGGAAAATCCATGAGTCTGAAGGTGGAGGAGAGAGATGTGAACGAACTCGTAGAGGAACAGTCTCAGGAGCTGACAACCGAGGAGTTACACGATCTGCATTTGCAGCAGCATACGGTGGTTCAACGAAAAATTAGTTTTGAAGAGGAGCCAGAGATGGAGGACGTTATCCCTACAAGAGATATAAAACAGATCTTGAGAATGTGGGATAAAGTTGTAGAGTTCGTAGATAAATATCACCGCGAAAAAGTTGCAACTAGTCCTAAATCTGATTTGTTCAACATAATATAAGGCGTGCAAAACATGTTTTAAGTAATCTCAACTATATACATAATATAAAGCGCGCAAAACATGTTTTAAATAATCTCTTTCCACACGGCATGGCAGCCGGTCCAATCGCTAAAGTACCAAGTCTCGTATTCACGCCACCAGCCTGCCTCGATCGGTTTTTCCGAGGAATCTCGAATTCTTTTAATACGGTGTCTTTAATCATAATATTGTTATTTCAATCCATTTCATCGAGAGTCGCGATCAAACTTTTAACTTTTGTTTTTAAACTCTGCAAAATAATTTTCCCTTCTTCAGATATTTTATAGAGATTAAGAATCACTTCAGCATGATGTAAAAAGAACAGCCATTTCTCAGCTTTCGATGGTGGGTCAAACATAACTCCTTTCATTATTTTCAAATGTTTCAATAATCGTTTCCCTTGCTCTAAGAATCTCTAAGAATCTCCTATATCTTGATAAAAATAAGAACCTTAATTTCTCATTTCCACATAAAATATACTTTCTCGGTGTCTACTGGCTTCAACGCCTGACATTCGAATCATGTTATTAACAGACATAAAAAGAATTATAATTTTCTAAGTTAATATGGTTAATATATAAATTAAGAAGCACTTACCTTTGATCCCGATAGTGAAAATATCGAACGAAGAGCACAACTTGACGCTGTTAACTTTAATCATGAGCACACTGCAGTGGCACGTAACTTGACATGATTACAACACGGTAATTCACATTACCCCTGATTTAACTTTTCACGATTTCACTAGGATGATGAACACTGATGATTCCATTTTACCACTCACTGGCTGTTAACTTTTTAGCACATCACGCTTTCACAAATCGGATGAATTTACTCGCACACATGGCCCTAAACGCGCCATTTTCTTTCGTCATAAAAATCTTCTCTCATCGTAAATCCATTCGTGAACTATCACCGAATTTCATTTTATAACTTTCAGTAACTTTTTACAACCATATTTATTTATTATTTTCACTATTTAGTGATTTCCTTTTTCACAATCTTATCCAATCGACTGCGCCGATTTGCACCTCGCGCCGTTTCAACTCCGAGGCGGGTTCGGTCATTTCTCATGCACTCGCCATAATAGGAAAATAATCTCCATCAGCTTTGAAATTTTATCCACTAATTTATTAAACAATACACAATAAAACAAATACCACTACTATACATTTAGCTTAAGTTATCTCTTTGCACACGGCATGACTGCCGGTCCAACCGCAAAAGTCACAAGTCTCGTATTCTTCCCACCAGCTTGCTCCACTCTGTTTACCGGCGTAACTACGTCCCTTCCTTTAACCGTCTTTCGCCCCTCGCGGATAAAATGTTCTGGAAACGTCTTTCGCTAAGGGAAGGAACATCACAATACCTAGCCGAATATCTTGAAACGAGCTTTTTTATCATTTCAAATTTTAGAGTATTTTACAGTATATTTTGTTACGCTGTAGGGTTTATATTTATTTTAACTAACATTTATTTTAAGTTTAAACTATCTTACCTGTCAAGCCTTACTTTCTCCTGGAACTGCCAATGCCAGAATATGTAAATTTGAGTAGAACGCGCAAGGATTCAAATTATCAGCGGAAGTATTCTGATTTAAATAGAAGGAAACGAGTTCGGAGTGAGATTCTTACTTAGCGAGCGCGGAGGTAGTTAGCGAGAATTGAAGAACACCGCGTTGCGGCCTATGTGCTTGGCGGGAAGTAGTGGCAATTGTTCCAGTGAGCTTCAAGTCTGCTGAATTAGCAGCGGTATTGTAAAACACGGTGAGTTAGTTATTTTAAAGAGCCTCGTAGTTAGAATTTTGTCTTTACTTTCTTTTCAGGTTATTATTTTTATTTGACTGCCAAGGTGGCATCGTCTGTAAGCGTCAAGAGAACGCAATTGTAATTTATTACGTTGAATAAAAAGGGACTTAAACCCTTCAAAAGGCTCTATCTTTTATACAAGTTTTCACAGTCACCTCTTGGTTGCGTGCAAGTTGTAGGCGCGCAACGTTATATTGGCGCCCGAACACTTATCGAACTGAAATGGCCGAAAACTGGATGGAAGCCGCTGGACAACACCAAGAAATGACAACTCAGTTAGAAGGATTTGGATAACTGGTCCAGACTTTGAGAGCATCAATCAAGCCAAACGTCTATTTCGACGGAAAAAATTCGGTGTCCGTATTTTTAGAAGGTATAGAAAACCACTTTCAGCTCTACCCTGTGCCTGAAAGACGAAAAGTTGCCATCGCCACATCAGCACTAAGAGGACAGGCCGCGCTATGGTGGAAGAACATAGGCAAATTTCTATTAGGGGAATTTGGAAGCCCGACATATACATTTGAAAATTTCAAAAAATCGTTAGTAAAGGCCTTCCCCATAGTGAAAGATCGCGCACGGCTGGAAGCCGAACTATATAGTTTCTATCAACGGGATACAGCACAATTGACGGACTTTATTTTACGAAAAATCAAGCTAACGGATATGCTGTATGGGAAAAAACCCGGTGCGGAGATAATTGAAATAATATTACCAAGATTGTTACCCGCTGTCCAAGACTACTTTGAAATTAGAAACCCAAGAACATTGCAGGAACTCTTCGAATTGGCGGTGAAGTTTCAAAATCGCAGAATCGCGGAAAGAGCGAGAGGGGAAACATATTCTCAAAGTACCCGAAGGAAGGAGGAAACCAGAAATGGAAATCGCTCATATGGGGGAAAGAACTATCAAGCTAACGTATCGAAACTCGAAGGTCAAGGCCAAAAAAGAAAATCTGAAAATAAGCATCCGCGTACCCAGAAGACACAGATTGAAAGGAAAGCTTTAAACGACTAGAGGGGCCTGTGAAAGGGAGGGTCCAGACCCCGGAAGTTTTAAAAAAACCCTCAAATAGACATTTATATACAGTCATCGTAAAAAACTCACAGCTACCAATTATACAAGTCCTGGTTGGCGATGTACCAGTAGAAGCCCTCATCGATACAGGAGCAGAAGGAAATTTCATGAGTGAAAAGTTCTTCAAAAAGAATTTTTATAGGATACGACTCTTTAAAACCAGAAATACGGAAATTATAGCGGCGCAAGGAAAAACATGTCACTGCATCGGGAAAGTATCATTAAACGTACAGGTAAAAGAGGAAAATCTCAAAGTATTAATTTTTGTGGTGAAACACCTGCAACACTCTCTTATTTTAGGTATGGACTTTTTAAGGGCCGCGAGGGCCAAATTGAATTTTCAAGATAGTTCCGTGGTGCTGGAGATGGACCAGAGGGTGGTGGAACCTGTGGAGACACATGAATTGGACCTTAGCCATCTGAATGACCAGGAAAGTAAAGCAATACAGCAAGTGGTGAGTAATTTTTCTCATTTGTTTTCAGAAAAACCAGGAAACTGCCAGATCGTGACTCACAAGATTCAATTAAATGCCGAAAAACCTTGTAGGACTAAACCGTATCGGTATGATAAACAAAAAGACTTAATCATCGAAGAACATATTCAGGAGATGTTAAAGAATAAAATAATAACGCCCATAAATAGTGAGTACGCGAGTCCAGTCGTAGTATGTAGGAAAAAGAACGAGTTTCCTCCTTCGGATAAAAGGGCTTGGAGGTTTGCTATCGATTACAGAAAACTAAATAGCATTACTAAATTTCCAGTTTACCCTTTGCCGGTTATAGACGAGATCATTAGACAGATCAAATCGACAAGATGTCTAATTTGGACTTAACGTCTGGCTACTATCAAATAGCTATGAGACCCGAAGATATACACAAAACCGCGTTTATAACAAAATCGGGCACTTATGCATTTTTACGCATGCCCTTTGGGTTGTGTGGGGCCCCATCAACATTCCAGAGAGCTATGGACATTGTTCTAAAGCCTGTCCTAGGAAAATCAACTTTAATTTATCTAGATGATATAATTATAACGAGTAGTACGTTGGAACAACACATTAATGACCTCGAACAAGATTTAAATTATTAAAAGAGGCCGGTCTTACAATTAACGCCTCAAAATGCAAGTTCGCAACTAAAGAACTTAAATATCTCGGTTATAAAATTTCGCAAAAGGGTATAGAAACGCAAGATTCAAAAATAAAAGCTATTAAGAATTTCCCACCGCCCAATACCGCCAAGAAACTTTCGTCTTTCCTTGGATTATGTTCTTACTATCGATCTTTCATAAAAGATTTCGCTAATATTGTTGAACCACTCTTAGTAATCAAAAGAAAAAAGAGTAAATTTACGTGGACAGCGGAAGCTAACACAGCTTTTGAAAGATTAAAAGAAGCGCTTATTAATGCCCCTGTTTTAAAATTCCCTGAGGGGGACGAAAACCTGGAAATTGCGGCAGATGCGTCAGACTATGCGAAAGGGTGCGGTTCTTATGCAAAATAACCATCCGCTGGCATTTTTTAGTAAAACATTGAATCAGACACAAAGGAATTATACAGCTACAGAAAGAGAAACATTAGCCGTATTAATGGCTGTACACAAATTTCGAGTTTATTTCGGCAAATCGCCAGTAACAGTCTTTTCGGATCATGCGGCTGTTGGTAGACTTTACTTGGGGAAAAATCTAACGCCCAGGTTAATAAGATGGGCTTTAAAACTCCAAGAATATAATATCACAATAAAATATAAACCGGGTAAGGAAAACAATGTAGCTGACGCACTTTCTCGTATAAAACTGGACGATGAAGGAAATGAACTTAAATGCGCTGTGTTGACTTCAAAAATTTTAGATTCTAGAGATACGGTTATTACTGAACTGAAAGCTGATCCTGAATTTGGAAATATCTATGCTTATTTGAAAGACCCCGAAAGCTTTGAGCACACAGATATCGATGCGATAAGAAATAGATCAAAAAACTATGAAATAATAGATAATTTATTATTCTATACGAAAACAACAAACGAAAATCTTGAGTATAAGCCAGTCATCCCAGCCTCGCTTCGATTAAGCATTTTGAGGGAGTTGCACGAAAAAAAAACAGCGGGCCACCTAGGGGTCAGAAAGACTATAAAAAGGGTACGCGAGGCGGTATATTTCCCGCAATTATACAAAATAGTAACGGCGTATGTCAGGTCCTGCAATCAATGTCAGTTAATAAATGATATTAATTACAGCCCGGCCGGGTACTTAAATAGCATTCGCGCTACATTTCCGAATGAAATTTTAGGCATAGATCCCCTTGGTCCCTTCCCCCAGAGCGAGTTAAATAAAAATCGTTTTCTTTTAGTAATAGTAGATCATTTTTCAAAATGGATAGAAATTGTTCCTCTTAAACGCGCGTCAGCCAAAACAGTCGCAGATGCATTCTTACACAGATACATTTTAAAATACGGTGCACCGATAAAAGTTATTAGCGATAACGGAAAACAGTTCATTAGTCAAATATTTGAAAACATATGCAATGGACTTGGCATACGCCATATCAAAATGGTTCCGTATAGACCACAGGCTAACATAGCAGAAAGAGTTAATAAAAACATAGTAAAAATAATTCGCAGTTACGTGAGCACACATCACAAGCGCTGGGATGGCTACATAAATGAATTAGCTTATGCTTTAAGAACGGCACATCATGATACTACGGGAAAAACTCCAGCAGAATTATTTTTAGGCAGAAAGTTAATTACGCCTTTAGATAAATTATTCTTTGTGCAACAAAGAGAGCAGGAGTTTAAACAAAAAGACGTGCAAAAGCTAATTGATCAGGCGCTTAAAACCTCGGATACGGCAAGAAATAGGCAGAAAATTTATTATGATAGAAAACGCCGTGAAGCAGATTTTAAAGTTGGGGATAAAGTATTGAAGCGGAAATTTTCTTTATCAAGTGCCCCAGACAATTTTATGGCAAAGCTAGCTCCAAAGTTTGAAGGCCCCTATGTAATTCAGGAAATCAAAGGGGTAGTATTATATCTTAAGAACGACAGAGGGGAAATCTGTAAAGCAAGTCCCGACCAGGTGAAAAAATACTATAATCCAAATGATTTTGAAATCCTTAAAAGTTTCTTGCAGGACTCAAGTCTAAACGAAATAGAAGGGCCAGAGACTGCAACAACTATTCCACCACCCAAGAAACGGAGAACTGAAGAGAGACCTAGCACTTCTACAACCCGGACGTCGGTATCAAAAAGAAAAAATGATTTTCAAACTCCGGCGTTTAAGAAAAACAAAAATACAGATGAACCGGGTAAAGAAACCGTGGTAAAGACGAAAACACCACCTACAAAGGATGGCAGGAGAAATTACACATCAAGGAGAACGCGCACACGGCCACAGAGTCAGGTGCCAGCAAGGCCGCCGTTCCGGAAACTGAAACGACAACAGGAGGCACAAAAATACGACGAACAGAAGAAATTCAAGAAGGACTCCAGACCGGAGGATGTCAACACCAGCCGTCCCAGGCAGAAACGCAAAGGCCAACAACCAGACGATTACTCCGTCAAGAGGCCAGCATGTAGAGGACGCAAAAGAAAAAGCAACGAGGACGACACTCGGAGATCAATAAGGAGAAGATTGACATCCATGAAACCTCTAACTTGGGATCAATTTTGCCAAAAACGGATGACGGAATTTCAAGCATCGAAAACTCAAAGATAAGTTAAAACCTTCTATAAATATTTTTCTCTTTTGTTCCGAAATGTTATGCATAAGTACGAAGTTCTATGTTTTGACGAAAGTCAATATGTCTCGGTTGAGACTTAGTTTTGTTTTACTTTATTTAGCTAAGGCAAAAGTATTATTTTCTTTAAGTGTAAAAGCTAAAAACAAGCATTTTCTGTTGGTCGAAAGACTAATTCTGTTATGTTAAAGCCAAAATTTGGCCGAAGATAAAAATAACTTCGTATTCTTGTATTAATAAGAATTTTACTTTCAGTGCCGCCAGCTTGGCGAAGAATGAGTAAAGTAAAAATTTATTTTCTCTTATTCATTTTATGGTAAATTGAAAAAAGCATATGTATTAAAATTTTGTAAATGTATGTAAATACTTGAAGGTTATGTAAAAGTAGAATTTAGTCTAGAAGCATAAAATTGTAGATGCTAAAAGTGAATGCTTAAAAGCAATGAAGTCAAAATTTAAGTAGTAAATTGTAGATAAAGTCATGCTTTAGAGCGAAAGCCTGCATGTTTAAAGATGAATGAGGGGGAAGTTAGAATGAATGTGTTTTGTAGGGTTCTCCACCTACATTTGAATTTTTAAGAATATTAAAGTAGCTCATTGAGTGTAGAATGTCGAGTAAGGTGTGTCTATTTGGTTGTTGAATTCTAACAAATCATGGTGGTTAGGGGAAGTGTTGTAAGACTAAAACACGAATATTCCCGTTTGACACCACACACGGTGGAGAGCCAGGGTAAAGTTAAATTAATGCTTGAAAAATTGAATGAATGTGAAGTAAGCAATAACTAAGAAAAACGAATCGTTAAAAACAAAAATTTATTGTGTCAAGAAAGTGTAAATTATAATGTATGTAGAAAGATACTGATACTTATTCCTTCCAGATGCTGGAAGGAAAGACCAAGATTGATTGATGAAGTCCAGGAAAAGTTGCTGTAAGAAGAAAGCTTTGTAACGAGTAACATAATTGTAATATATAATTGTTACATAAGATTTTTTTTGTGTAAACGAGGCTTTCGCCAGTTAGTTCAGAATTAGATAAACTTACAACAGGTCGTTTGTAGGACCTGCTTCCAAGTTTTCCAAATTCTGGCAGCGGCAAATGTAGGGTTTATATTTATTTTAACTAACATTTATTTTAAGTTTAAACTATCTTTCCTGTCAAGCCTTACTTTCCCCTGGAACTGCCAATGCCAGAATATGTAAATTTGAGTAGAACGCGCAAGGATTCAAATTATCAGCGGAAGTATTCTGATTTAAATAGAAGGAAACGAGTTCGGTGTGAGATTCTTACTTAGCGAGCGCGGAGGTAGTTAGCGAGAATTGAAGAACCCCGCGTTGCGGCCTATGTGCTTGGCGGGAAGTAGTGGCAATTGTTCCAGTGAGCTTCAAGTCTGCTGAATTAGCAGCGGTATTGTAAAACACGGTGAGTTAGTTATTTTAGAGAGCCTCGTAGTTAGAATCTTGTCTTTACTTTCTTTTCAGGTTATTATTTTTATTTGACTGCCAAGGTGGCATCGTCTGTAAGCGTCAAGAGAACGCAATTGTAATTTATTACGTTGAATAAAAAGGGACTTAAACCCTTCAAAAGGCTCTATCTTTTATACAAGTTTTCACAGTCACCTCTTGGTTGCGTGCAAGTTGTAGGCGCGCAACGTTATAACGCATAGTAAAATTTAGCACTGATTATAATCAAAAGCTCATTTCGGCAAATATTTGGAAGCGTAGTAAATAAGGTAAAAAAATTTCAGATACCTGTGAGCAGTAGTTCTTGAGAACAGGTACAACATCGAGTATAAAAAATCACGTTCGGGGGAAAAACGCGATTTTATGTAAAAATTCTCAATTATCAAAGTATTCAATGACATATTAAAGCTAGATTTTGTACAGTCCTAATTTTCATAGAGATTAAAGAACGGTGTTTTAAGAAAGCTAAAATTGTAGAGAATTTGAAAATGCAAATATCAGAAATCCTCATTTTATGAAATGTTTTGGCTTTCAACACCCCTTCAACTATTCTATTCTTTAAAGTCCTTTCTCTTTTTTTTCTATTCTGGTAAAACTTGATATATAAATTTAATTCTTTGTCTTTTAATTTTTAATTTTATATCTCTGGTCGCATTTCTCTTTAACGATTAACATTTTGCATTTGGCTTATTATTATTATATTAAAATTATGCGAAATGAACAAACAGTAAATAATGAGATGCTCAATTAAAACAAATACAGATTTAATGATAAAAGGGAAATTTTTAATGTCATTACAAACAAGATTTCAAGGGGTTCAAGAGGCCGTTGCCTAAAAAAAAAGAAAACAATTCGTCGTTTCCGGAAGAAATGAAACTTTAAAAAATATTTTCGTTGTCACAAAAACCAAACTTTTTGAAACATTACGTTATTCAAACTCTTACGTCACTTCCGAGTGTCACGTTATCTAAGATGGCATAGGTTTCGGCTACGTCCCCTAGACTCTGGCATCTCCTGAGGGCGGTTGGTTACTACACCTGTACCAACGATAGTGAACTTCCGGTGATATCCTTCTGTCTGTACCTGAATGAAACTGGCTCTATTTGACGGCACACTAGCGAAACACTAAAAAGTCATGATTTAAACGACGATGATTTGAATAATTTAACTGGAATTTTGAGGACGACAATTTAGATTAACTGCTGATGATTTTTTATTTAGGTGATCGTGAGTATATGGTTTAGTGATGAAGAGTATGAATAATTGAGTAGGATGATAATAAAACTTTAGGTGATCGGGCTTTGTATCTAGGTGAAGTTCTTTTATTCTGACGACGACTTCAATGATGATGATGAAGATGATACATAGGATGGTTTAGAATGACTGATGTGATTTGGGTGATGATGGTTTATCTTATTCTGACGATCATGGTGACGCGATATACATGATGGTTAAAATGACGATGTGTATTAATATTGTGATGTGGTTAAATGTTTTTGTTATCAAAAAATTGGCTCTTATGGCATGTTATGAATTCATTCTTAAAAGCACTGGCAAATTCCAATACGCATAGTTTGTTGTTGCACACAGCCGCGACCACGTGCAACAAATGGTGACTTCAGGACGGTGAGGCTTTAGGCAAATGAATCGTCGAAATTTATAGTACAGCAGAAATTTTGTGCTTAAACAAGACCTTGTAATAATGTGCGAAATGCAGCTGAACCAATATTTTTTACTTATGCGTATTGGATTACTTATCGTGTCTAATGGATCGTGCATCAGTTTCATCATATTACAGCCACGTGGATTACCTTCATGTTTATATTTGTGATGATCTTTCAGACATGCGGATTACCTTCATCTTCCATTAGTGATAATGTTCCAACATCAAGCGAGTGGATAATTTCTGTACATGAAGGTGATATTTTCTACCTTTCATTCTGCACGTGGATTCGTCAAGCGGGTGAGTTTTTTCCTATATTTCTCATGTTCTAGATCATCAGAACCCAGGTCCTAACATTAATTATTTTGTGTTTCTTCACGTGTACTGCAACAATATTCTTGAACTATATCGTTTTTTTCGTTATCTGTATTTATTCATATTTATTATGGCTACTAGCGATCCTCTAGCCACTGATGACAAACAAATGACTCGCGTTGCTGTGAAACCTGCCCCATTTTGCTGTAGTGACCCCAACCTTTGGTTTTTTTCAATTAGATGCACAATTCAAGCTCGGGGGTATAACACGCGACGACACGAAATTTTATACTGCAATTTCCGCCCAGTGGCGTAGCGAGGAGGGGGCAAGGGGGTGCATGATGCCCCGGGCGCCACTCGTAGAGGGGGCGCCAAATGGTCTCCAAACAAGATTTTCCTGAAAATTTCAGTTTTTATTTTGACCGATTTCTGGAAAATATATTTAAAATTAATAACTTTTGTAATATAATTAATTATTTATTTTCTTGATTTTTCTGATAAAATGTGTAATAAAATGTTTGAGTATATCAACCAAAACATTCTTTCTGACCACTTTATTTCTCCAAAGAAGAGATATATTTTTATTTCTTTAAACGAAATGCATGTATATCTCCCGCTTTTTATTTTAAAACGATAACACGACCTTGTCCGGAATTTCTCAAAAATATTTAATTTTCAAAATCCGATTCCATAATCTGGAAATGACATTTTGGGAAAATCCTAACGCTTCCGCTACAATGGATTGCGTTTGACTCTAATGTAAACGACTGATGGCCTTCCTGGCTACCGATTCAACTAAGTCATCTTGCTGAGACATCGTATATTCGATCTACGAAGCATTCAACGGTTGTCAATTGTTTCTAATCTCCTATTACAAAAGGAATACTGCAAGTGTCTCCTTACTCCTTATCTAAAACGCATAGTTTTCGACGTCACAGACTAAATTTGCATATTCCCTACTTTGTAAACGTTATAATTTTCCTTTATAATCTCTTCCATTTCCTTTTGTTCAAAAAGGTTGTCGATTATATGGTTATTTCATATCGAACCCACAATATCCCCTAATTGTTTTGAGCAGTGAATGTGACTGCATGGCGTTACTCCGCAGTAGAAAAGAAACGTAACCTAAAAGTCCACTACAGATCTATGGAGAAAATATTTTTCAAAACCTAAGAGTCGCACTTCAAATACTCCTTACTATTTCATTATCAAATGCTAGCTATAAACGTTCGTTCAGCAAATTAAAATAAATTTTCACATATTTACAATCAACGATGAGACAGGATCTCCTAAGTTATCTAGCATTTTTAAGTGTGCAAAGAGAAAAAGTTGAAAGGATAGACTTCGATGAAGTAAATGATAAATTTGCTTCAGCCAAGGTAAGAAAAATGTATACATAGTAATTAATTGCATTCATGTATATAAGTTCCCGACCAAGTCGAGGTGCACGTGATTGAAGCGAAATGAGGGGAGTGAAGTAAAACTTTTTAAGTTGGCTGGTGGTGTGTCTGACAATTTTAGATCTTTGGCACTCCAAGCACGAACATGTCCAGTTGGCTATGTCCTTTCGCATGCTAGGCCATACGAAACGTTGCTGTATCAGTTTCCTCGAAGCCTTGATGCCAGGCTGTGACAGACGATGTAACTGACTAAAAATGGCATGGCGAAACCCGGAGGGAACATAAATTTGAAATCTTGAATCCTGAACATTACAATAAAGTGATTTTTCAGGTGACAGCTGCACAGGCTTCAAGTTGAGATTGGTGGAAGATTTGCTTTTCGAAAGAGGTTTGTAGTTCTGAATCCCGGTGTTGTTTATCCGCAAGGGCAGCAAAGTTTATTGTCGAAGGAACGACTAGTTCTTCAGTACGAGACAAGGTGTCTCCAGCAATATTCTGCGAACCCTCAATATAACGGATATCTGTTGAAAATTGTCCTATGAAGTCTAGGTGTCTCATTTGACCAGGAGAAGCTTTATCTGAACGCTGTTGAAAAGCATACGTTAAGGGGTTTTGATCCGTGAAGATCATGAAAATGCGTCCCTCTAGCATATGTCAAAAATATTTGACAGCTTCATAAGTTCCTAATAACTCGCGATCGTAAGTGCTGTATCTGGTTTGTGCTGGTCAGAGGTTTTTAGAAAAATATGAAAGTGGTCTCCATAATTCTTGATCGTTCTGTTGTAAAACTGCTTCTATACCTGTTGTTGATGCGTAAACGTGTAGAAATATTAGGTTATTTTTGGAAGCAGAAGAGATGAAAAATATGCAACGCCTTCGCCGGGAATCGAGCAGCGGACCTCTGGAGTACCGGCGGCCCAGCCTGCAGAACCACTACACCACGAAGGCACGCTAGGAAAGCGGGAGAAATACCTTATATACTCCCCTTTTTAAAGGGCGACTGGGGTTTTAGGGGACCGCCAAATTCTGGGTGTGCAGAATCCTCATCCAACACCCCTTTTAGTTTGGGCGCCACTGTAGAGACATTAGGATACTTGGAAGCAAGAGAGATTGAAAAATTAGCAACCGTCTTCGCCGGGAATCGAACCGTGGACCTCTGGAGTATCGGCCCAGCGTGCAGACCCACTACACCACGAAGGCATGCTAGGAAAGCGGGAGAAATACCTTATAAACGTAGAGTGATAATGGCTTAAATAAGGAAGGATACTACAAATTTGTTGCCGAAATTAAATCATTCTTGCATTTTTGGAACGCTTCGCGAGATTCTCTGGTCCAGGTTATAACACGTTTATCGTTTTTCTTGCTTCCAACCAAAAAAGAATTTAGAGATGCTTGTATGGTTGCTGCATGAGATAAGAAATGTCGATAAAATTGAGCATAGCAAGAAATCTTCTTAAGTCCTTCACTGTAGATGGTTCGGGCATATCGTGGATAGCGGTGACTTGGGAAGGGGTCGAACGCCATCGGCGGAAATTTCATGACCAAGAAAGGATACACTTGGTTGGCCAAAAACGCATTTGGAAGGAATAAGACTGATAGCGTACCTTTGAAAACGTTCAAAAACTGTTTTCAAATGCGATAGGTGCTCTCGCTCTGAAGAGGAGGCGATTAAGAACGTCATCAAAATAAGGTACACAAAGTCGAGGTCGTTTAACACCTGATTCATGAAGCGTTAGAAAGTTTGAGCAGCACTCCATAATCCGAAACTCAAATAGTCCAAAAGGCGTAATAACCGCAGTTTTTGGAATATCAGCTGTGTTAACGGGCACTTGGTGATACGCCCGCTCAAGATCAAAGGTTGTAAAAATAGTTTTTCCCTCTAAAATTTGCATACAATCTTGAATGTGCGAGGCTGGGTAACGATCAGGAATTGTAGCCGCATTTAATCGGCGATAATCGCCACTTACCATTTCGTTTCCGAACTAGATGGAGCGGACTGGCCCATGAACATTCTGAAGGATGGCAAATTCCCTGTTCCATCATGTATTGAAATTCCTCTTTGGCGGCTTTAAGCTTGTACGAAGGTAAGCGTCTTGCTTTAGCGGCAATTGGAGGTCCGTTAGTTTCAATATAATGTAGTAAATCGTGCTTAGGTTCGGAAATACCCATAACTGGGCGCGTGATTGTAGAGAATTCTCTGAGAAGTTCATGCCATGGGGAGTTACCCGAAATCACTTTAATGCTCCAATCTTGACTGTTGCGAATTACTCCCGGATAATTTAAGTTGGTTGTGGAATATATCAAACGGCGATTCTTAAGATTGACAAGCAAAGTAAATTTTTGTAAATAGTCAGCTACAATAATAGGACTTGAAACAATAGCAATAATGAATGGCCATTGGAAGTTGCGGCGCAATCCTAAATCGACAGATATCAGGCGTTCACCGAAAGTTTGAATTGTAACTTGGTAAGATGCTTTTGTTCGTAAAAATGTGGTGGAACGACAGAAACATCAGCCCCGGTGTCTACAAGAAACCTTAAGCCCGAATTATTTTCGATGACGAAACGGCGTGCAAAATTCCGTCCGCTGTCGTTCACGACTTCGAGCAACGGTCCTTCTCGTTTCCCTGGTCGTTATAACGACAAGGTGGGCGGCATTTGTTTGCCTTGTTTCCAAATTTACGGTGGTAAAAACAAATACCCGGAGGAGGGCTTTCATAACGTTTCCTCAGTGGTTTCATAACGTGTATTTCGACCACGTGATGTGGAGCGGTTGCGCTGAAAATGTTCAGCTTGGATGGCTACTAACTGAGCAACCTGTTTGGACAAATCATCAATTTGAGCCTGAACGCCACAATACCTGGACCAGGAGCCTGCGCTGAGTGTATTTGCGCTGGAATGGCTAGCTCGTGAATTTTATCAGTGATTTCGAGAAGATTTTTAAGTGGCTCGCTACTGGCCGCTAAAATCGTTTGCATGTTAGATGGGAGTCTATTCATCCATAATGTTTTAAGAATGCTATCCGTTACGTTACTGGCGGCTAAGTCTGACATTTTAGACAGCAATTGAGAAGGCCTCATATCACCCAACTGTAAATCGTGCAACAGCTGCTTGATTTTAACTGCCTCGGATTCTTCATAAACAAAAATAATTTTTTTTTTAAAGTTTTGTATTTGTCCATCGCCGGTGGATTCAAAATTATTTCACGAGCTGATTGCAGTACCTCTGATTCTAACGCGGCGATGGCAATATAAAATTGAGTTTCGTCGGCAGTAATGTGACTCAATTTAAACTGCGCATCCAATTGAATGAACCATAACAATGGGTCTCGGCGACAAAAAGGAGGTGGCTTAACAACCACTCTCGCCATTTGTGAAGCAGCATCGTTTTCAACCACTTTAGATCAATCAAATATGCACAATAATAATATGTATAGAAAAATAATCAATATGTATATAGTGACACAGTTTTTTGGTACTTGAAATCAGAAAAATTGGCGTCTCAAATGCAGCAGACGATACATATATCCGTTGAAATTATGACAGAAATATGTTGACTCACCCGAATGCGGCACAACGCTTGAAATCACAAGTGAAATGTCTTAGTTGCATCTCATCACACTGGATAACTTACTGTTGCTCAGAATTTTGACATATAAACACCATATTCGTGCAACATTGAAGGTTGCTATTCATAATAAATACGGGTCACCAATTACGGTAGTATAATTTGAGACAGATCCTTAAATAATAATAATAATTGAATAGAATAAATATCATTTTATTTTTGGTTGCTATGGGTTACCAGACTGGCCGAGTTGAGTTGTAGTAGGCAAGTTGCCACATATCTATTTATCTATAATGTGTATTAAACTTTTAATTGTTTAAAAATTGTACTTTTTAAAAACACTTATATAAATATGTAAAATAAATAACACGTTTTTAACTAATTCTAGATCGTCGTATGTCTGATTTTTCCGCCGACACAGATGCATTTCCGAATCCAAGGCTAGTGTAGTTAGGTAGTGACTATTCTTAATATATTTTTGAGTATTTTATGGCAGATTCGGCATTTTATTATTAATTACATTATTTTCTTATTAGGAATATATTCTATACATTATATTACTGAAAGTTTTTTGTGAGGGGGGGCGCAAAAAAGGTATTTTGCCCCGGGCGCGAGTTATGCTTGCTACGCCACTGTTTCCGCCCTCGACACTGAGGTTCTTCATCAGTACGCGAGATTGTTCTGAAGCCCCCTCGGATAATAAATACGAGGAATTGAAAAATAAATTAATTTCAGTTTATGAGGAGTCTGAAAACACCAAACTAAAGCAGTTATTACAAGGTTTGCAACTTGGTGATATGCGCCCATCCCAGTTATTGTCAAAAATGCAGGAGCTTGCGGGTGATAATTTTAAGTACAAAGTTTTACAATCATTGTGGCTCAATCGTCTCCCTAACAATATCCAAGCTATTCTTACCTCCAGTAACGAGAACCTATCCCAACTGGCCCAAAAGGGAGACAAAATGCATGATGTTCTCCAACCACATACAATCAGTCAAGTTCAGCAACCCAGTGTTGATATTTCATCTCTTCAACAACAAATGCAGGAATTATCATTGCAGGTCGCAGCCTTACGGACACAATCTCAGTATCATCCGCGCGGTATATCAAAGTCCCGGAACCTAAATAATAGGGAATACCAACGCGCTCATTCTGGTACTCAATCAGACATTTGTTTCTATCACAGCCGATTCGGTGATAAAGCGCGCAAGTGTACACCTCCATGCAAATTTCAGAAGACCTCTTTAAACTGAAGGGGCCGTCACTCGAAGCCATGAGCGACAACGGCCCGTCCATTAGTCGATTGTTCGTAACAGATAAACCATCAGGCAGAAGTTTTCTTGTTGATACAGGTGCTGACATTTCGGTTGTACCTCTCTCTTTTGCCGAATCCAAACGGCCGCCTAGACAATTTAACTTATTTGCAGCTAACGGGTCAAAAATTGCAACATATGGAGAAATATTAATGTCTTTGGATCTAGGATTGCGTCGCAAATTTCAATGGCCATTTGTCATCGCTGCGGTTTCGCACCCAATAATTGGTGCAGACTTTCTGCAAAAATTTTCTCTGTTGGTCGACTTTAAAAATCGACGCTTACTCGACTCCATCACACAATTGTCCGCGGTAGGTAGCATTGGAAGTGCCACTAATTTTGGAATTAAATTAATTTCCGGTAATTCTCCTTTCCACAAACTACTTAAGCAATACCCTAACGTCATCCGCTCAGTAACTGGCAAACCGACTGCTGACCACGGTATTGTACACGTCATAGAGACTACTGGACCACCAATGTTTGCTAAAGCACAGCGGTTGCCTCCAGAGAAATTAAAGGCTGAAAAAGAAGAATTTAAATACATGCTTGAGCAAGGAATCTGTCGGCCATCTAAAAGTCCATAGGCCAGTCCACTCCACATGGTCCCTAAGAAAAACGGCAACTGGCGTCCTTGTGGGGATTCTCGACGTCTTAATTCAGTTACTTTGCCTGATAGATACCCGGTTCCTCATATTCAGGACTGCATGCAAGTCTTGGAAGGCAAAAATATTTTTTCTACATTAGATTTGACTCGTGTTTACCATCAGATCCCTGTCAATCCAACTGATATACCAAAAACTGCTGTAATAACACCTTTTGGATTATTCGAATTTCCTGTCATGACTTTCGGGTTATGTAACGCTGCGCAAACGTTTCAGCGCTTTATTAATGAAGTCCTTCGAGATTTAGATTTTTGTGTCCCATATTTCGATGACATTATGGTAGCCTCGACAACTGAAAACCAGCACCTTGAACACCTTTGCATAGTCCTTGGCCGATTTCAGTCTTATGGTGTAGTCGTTAATCCATCAAAATGTGTTTTCGGGAAATCTAAAGTGTCATTTCTTGGTCACGAAGTTTCTTCGGTGGGCGTTCGCCCACTTAGTGACAGAGTCACTGCAATTCAAAATTTCCCAGAGCCAAAAACTGTTCAGGAGCTGCGTCGTTTTCTGGCCATGTTAAATTTTTATTGTCGCTTTCTTCCTCATGCCGATGAAAAGCAGGCACCTTTGCACACATATTTGGTTGGGAGTAAAAAGAAAGATACGCGGCCAATTATTTGGTCTGATGATGCCCGTACAGCCTTTGTACAATGTAAGAATGACTTAGCGTCGGCAACAGCTCTTAGCTATCCTTCTAAACACCCTTTAGCATTAATGGCCGACGCGTCTAATACGGCCATGGGTGCGGTTTTGCAGCAACTGGTAGACGGAGCATGGAAGCCTCTGGCTTTCTTCTCGAAAAAAATGTTCTGCAACGCAATCAAAATACAGCACGTACGACCGCGAACTTCTTAGTGCATATGAGGCTGTTAAACATTTTCGTCATATGGTAGAAGGTCGTGTATTTTCTATCTATACCGACCAAAAGCCGCTAATTTTCGCTTTGCGACAAAAGCCTGACAAGGCTTCTCCCAGGAAAATGCGTCATCTTGATTACATAGCGCAGTTTACAACCGATTTTAGGCATGTAGAAGGCCCTCAAAATACAGTTGCTGATGCTCTGTCCACAATTGAAGAGGTTCAATTGCCACCAACAACAGATTTCTCCGCCATTCTGAATGTCAGAAACAGGACCCAGAATTGCAACATCTTTTGTCAGACAAGTCTTCTCATGGACTTAATTTAGTACCTATGCAGTTAGAACCAGATCTTTCACTGTACTGCGATGTGCAAGGTAATGTGGTGCGACCATACATTCCACTGAAATTCCGGCATGGTAGTTTTAGCTTCCTCCATAATTTATCCCATCCTGGCATTCGTGCTTCTCGCACGTTAATTCAACAGCGTTTTGTATGGCCTGGTATGCAGAAGAACATCACTGCATGGGCGAGGTCCTGTACAGACTGTCAAAATCAAAAATTCACAGGCACACTCGAACTCCATGTCAACGCTTTGAGTTACCATCTGCTCGCTTTAGCCACTTACATATCGATTTGGTTGGACCCTTACCCTCATCACTAGGTTATACATATATTCTAACGTGTGTCGACAGATACACACGTTGGCCAGAGGCTATCCCTATTGTAGATATGTCAGCTGACACTGTGGCAAAAACCTTTTTTTCTGTATGGATTTCACGGTTTGGGGTACCCGAGTACGTTACCACGGACCAAGGACGGCAGTTCGAATCTCAATTATTTACTGCATTAACAAAATTCTTGAGAACTAAAAAGATCCGTACATCACCGTACCACCCGAATTCCAATGGACTTGTCGAGAGGTTCCATCGCTCTCTTAAACAGGCCATTAGATGCCATACTGCTATTCACTGGGTTGATGTCCTTCCTACTGTGTTGTTAGGACTCAGAACGGCTATCAAAGAGGACCTGGGTTCTTCAAGGGCTGAAATGGTTTATGGTACTAATTTACGTTTACCGGGAGATTTTATAAATCCCGCAAAAAACTCACCCAATGTCCAGCCCCATGCATTCCTCAAACAATTGCGTGAAACCACGGCTGCATTATACCCTAAGCCCACAAGCATACATTCTTCAAGACCTGTGTTTGTTCCTAAAGAACTCGCTACATCCTCACATATGTTCTTACGGTGTGATGCATCAAAAAAGTCCTTGGAGCCTACCTATACAGGCCCACACCTAGTTCTAAGTCGCACATCCAAGAACTATCGGATACTAATCGGCGACAAAGAGACAGTGGTGAGCCTTGATCGTCTCAAACCAGCCTTTATCTTAGCACCACAAACTGTCGAGACTGGTACATCAGTCCCACCTCCTTCGAAGGCACCTTCATCTATTGGGTCTACACCAACATCTGCTACTACGTCAGTTCCTGTGCCTGGATCCCAGAAAACAAGTGCTCCTCAGTATACACGTTCCGGACGTAGAGTCCGATTTAACCCTCGGTACCTTTAATTCGTTGCCACTGGAGGAGGAGTAGTGTGGCGACTCTGTAAACATGTGTTGTACTCGCCAACCGCGCACCGTTATCACTAACTGTAACCGAAGGTGATTTCGGCGACACACAGTCACGTCTTGTCGTCGGTGCGGTTGGTTGCGCTCGCTTTCCTCCAACGTGATTGTCTGTCGACTGTGCGTAATTAAGTTTTAAAATTGTGATGTGATTAAGTGTTTTTGTTATCAAAAAATTGGCTCTTATGGCATGTTATGAATTCATCCTTAAAAGCACTGGCAAATTCCAATACGCATAGTTTGTTGTTGCACACAGCCGCAACCACGTGCAACACTAAACAAAACTTTCTTTTATGCTAATAGCTTGTAATTTTAATTATTTCTTTTTTATTAAAAATATAAACACTTTAAAACGTGTTTTCATTGATGTGGTACTTCGGAACCATTGAACTATATTCTGTGGTGAATGAATTCACATTCTACCGTATCTAGCGTTATCAAGAGAGACTGACGAAAGAGTTTGTTTGCATAGCATTTATTTGTCTTAAGGATTTTAGGGACCATTTTTTTTTCGTTCTGTTCTCGGAGAACACCGTCAGTGCTATATTTTCAGGTAAGTACTCTTTATTGATGTGAATGATATCAGCAAAAATTAATATATAATAATAAAAGCGTTATTTAAATGCTATGAACAAAAAGAAATAATGAACTGGCAGTTGATTAATTATGATTTCTATTATAAAGAGTGCGGAAGGAAAGGCATTAACAAAGGTTTACTCTCGTTTTTCATTCACTCTTAGAAATTTTAATTTATGGAGTCGGGTTTATTTGGTATATGTAATTCCCTTTCTGTTGTTTTTAATGCCAAATGATATTGTGAAAAAGGAATATATTTTACAGATTTTATTGAAGTACTTTCATCGTGTTCAGCTATTTTTCGAAATCATTTACAAAATAATTACTTACTTCCATGCGTGGTACTTAACGCCTCATTACAAATGATGCCATACTTCTTTAATAACGTTCTAGTTACAGAGAATACGTTTTTTAATTATTATAACTTTAGAAATGACGTATTACTTCAAAACACTGTACTTTTCTACATGTTTCCTATATGTAAATTTCTGACGTAATTTTTAAAATTTAACATATTAAAACATTCCTTTTTGTAAATTATGTCACAATTTTAAGTATAATATATTTAAGTTGTGTTGTTAAAATAACCAATTTTTTATTAAGAGATTTAGTTAGTGAAAAATATTCCCTAGTTTAGATTAAATTATTTGAACACACAAGAGCTGCCTACTTAAGCGAAGAGATGCCTTTGCGGAGGACTTTCTAAGGAAAACTAACTCGTACACTTTACATATTAAGGAACACATGAAACCTAACTGTGCAAAAGTATTTGTTACTTGAGACATTAAGAGAATATATTTATGGTATTAATTTTTTAATAGATACCTAAGTTACTTAAACAATAACAATATAAAAATAAGGAAATTGCATTTCATCGTTACTTATATATAAAGGAAGTTAATATTTCACTTCTGACAAAACAGCGTAAATTAATACAGGGTGTGGTAATGTTTATTTCGTTGGTTGTGGTGGCAAAAGTATATGTCACATGTTATGATAAACAGGAATATAGTGGCAACTTACCCCAGGACAAGATCCAGGTATATAGCCCGACGTGACGAGAAAGGGAAAAACAGATTTAATTCTTGCTTTATTGAATACTAACAATGCTGAAGAGATATTCTTTTTTTGAATCCGTTGTGTCACATGGCGATATGAGGCCTCCTCACTCAGAAAAAAAAGATAGATCAATTCTTCCACAGAGCCCTTCGAAGACTTGGTATATTTCAGCTCAATCACATGCAGGTACTCTTCATCTAGATGCCGGGCGAAAGTGCCAAGCCCGGGAAAAAAAGAGATAAGCTTAAATTTTGTAGCTACAGCATCAAAGAGAAAGAAAACTCGCTTCCTTCATACACACTTGGGAGACCAAGAAAGCTTGCACAATAAATTCCAAAAGTTTGCATTTCACCCCACTCTCGTCTTTCTCCATGCAGCATCTCCATCTCGCACCTTCACAATCTCCTCCTCTCTCTCTCCCAGGTGGACAAAAATAACCGCCTTTTGTAAAGTTCCACAGTTAAAGTTTTGCCGCCAATGAAAAAAAATCCAGCGTCAGAAGGTAACTAATCTCAAAATACCTTCAGCTACCCAGGCAAATAGTAATGTTGACGCTAGTTGTTAGTAAATGAAGTATAGTGACGCTATACTTTCTTCCGCTTACAGTTGTCTGATGCAGTACTTTCCTCCGCTTACAACAGTTGTCTGATGAAATCTGTACCTCACCTTACAACACAATTTGGCGAAAAGAGGAAACTGTCACCAATGGAATCTGATGCAAATGTCTAAATATTGCCATAACGTAGTAAATAATTAATTCAATGTGACCTCGTCACATATCCACCCCTCCTTTGGAAAAAAAGGAGAAAAAAAAAATCCCTATGTGCACGAAGAACATCCCTAGTGTTAAGAGGCAGCCTCATATCAACTCACGCCAATTCATGTTAAAGTGCTGGTTGAAAATACATATATTGCACACAAATTGCTATTTACATAATAAATAAAAGTACTTTGTATACAAATGCCAGACAAATAACATAATCAGATGCGCTATAAATAAACATACAATTTCTAACATATTAAAACATGGAGATCACTTTGTTAAATTGCTATCGTTTAACACCAAAGTATATGGATAATTGTGCAAATAGTCCAATTTTATACTGTTGGCACAGATGATTAGAGTTCAATCGATGGTCTTCTGTGCATCACGCACAGTAATGGAAGCATTCATTTTAAAAGTCCATGAAAAATATTAGAGTCCATAATATTAAAAAGTCTATAAATTTAAAATAATTACCGTACTGAGTATTCAGGCAAGAACTAGACACATAATTGATAATAAGTGTGCGTTAAATAACTACACAGTCCATAAAAATAGTCGAGATGTCAAACAATTTGAACATTGTTCATATAGTTCATAACCTACATTCTGTTCTATGTGCATAGAATTCAGCATTTAAGAGGATATATGGATACACAAACACAGAAATATCATGTGTAAACAAAATTAACTTGCAAGACATAAGACAGTTGCGGTGGTAAATGCATTAGCAGTGAGTCCTCAAAGGCACAGTAATAGAAAATCATGCTATAGTAATTTAGTAGCACCATGTAATATAGTTTAACATATATCATTTCATGCTACTGCAATGCAGCTAGATATTACCAACATTCTGAATGAGCACATAAAAGGGCGCAGCACAAACGCTTACAATAAAGTTAATATGCATCGAACCGTTGGACCAAATTAAATATATCATGACATACAATACTTCTCATGCTATACAACAAGCAAAATTCACATACCAGCTTTTCATGCAAAACATGTTTCATGCTATAAATATGTAGAATAACAAATACAGTTTCAAGATAAAAGTAGGGCGTATAAAATATCTCAACACACTTCATGGTGACTAAAGATTAGAGAACCGTTACAATAAAATAAGAAAACATGCTTTATGATAAAGCACAATTGCAATTTTAACATACTCCTAGTTTCACTTAATAAATAGTATTTATAATGACAAAATATTATAAGACAACTATAATCACATTATACAGAGAGATTTTGAAAAATAAAACACCTTTAATCATTTTAAATATGTTAGGCACAATGTTGTTGAATCTATAATTGATATTTAAGGGTGATCAAGCCTTAAACTCTAATGATTATGCCTGCACAATCATAAGAATTCAACAAAAGAGGCACAACAGAATAAATTTGTTACAATTAGATATAAACACACTACTTAACAATACATAACTTTTCATATATATCAACATTCTCCAATACAATACTATCTTAAGACGAGAAGAAAATTTAAACGTGCTGTCTGTTTCTTAGATTATACTGATGTGTAACTTGAGGAGCAGGAGGTGGATTTTGAACTAAGTGAGAGAATCGCTTAGGAGCCAAACGAAGGCGATTGATGTGAATCTTGAATGGTTGAGCAAACTCATTGTCAAGTGCTCGAATAGTGTAGTTTACATCGCTTGATTTTGAAACAACACAAAATTGTCCAGAAAAATCTGGGTTTAAATGTGTCCTTGGATTTCAGATACACTACATCATCAATATTGAATGATCTTAATTTGGCATTTTTGAGTTGACAAGTATTTTGTTCTACTTGTTTTCGCTCAAGCGTCTCATAGGCATGTTCATAAGTTAATTTCAATTGTGTTAGAAGATCTTACAAATAATGGGATTTATCCAATTGAGCTGGCCTTGGATCAGGATGAAATGTATCAAAAATTAAAGATAAGTTTCTTCCAAAATGAAAAATATTAGGAGAATAGCCTGTTGAAGGATGAATAGTACCATTGTAAATATTCTGATGGATTAACAATGCATTTTGAAATGAAACACCTTTTTCATGAAGGGTATGTAAAGAAGTTTTGATTGAAGTATTAACTCGTTCACTTTGTGCATTGCATTCCGGTGTCTGAGGAGTACAGTGAGATAATTTAATACCTAATGATTTTGTAATTGATTCAAACACTAATGAAGTGAATTGTGTGCCCAAATCAGTCAAGATCATTTCCGGTCTTCCATGTACAGATATATATTGTAATAAATGCCCCGCAATAGTTTCAGTAGTGAGATTTTTAAGTGGATAAAAGCAAGATGCTTAGAAAAATGATCTAAAACACTAAGAACATGGCCACAATTCCTTATAGGACCGACAATGTCGCGTTTGCTTACTAGAACTTTACTTCCACGAACGCCCTCTGGCGAAAGAGACTAAAAGTAGTCAGTTGAACGGCTGACGCGTCTAACAGATGTATAACGATAGACCGTCTCCGTATAAATTATGCTTGTAATCATTATAACTTGTAAATATTTTGTAGATATCTTTCATACGAATTAAAATTTCTTAAAAAGTTTATAGCTGTGTTTCGAAGTGAATCGAAGTTCATCATAGAGACGGATACCTACAAGAAGGAAAAGCAGGCAGTTCAGGGCAGCCCTATTTAGAAGGTAAGTGAATATTCACTTATCTATTTAATGATCAAAAAATTTTAATAGTACAAAGTTGATAAAATTTTTTAACATGGCGCCCGAACAGGGACTGCCAGTAACTGCTGTTTTCCTAACTATTGAAACTGTCTAAATTGATATCAGTTATATAGATAATATATAAGCATAAATAATTAGTGAATTGCTGATACTTGTTGAATTATTGAATATTAAATAATGACGGAATTCATCGATACATTGAAAAGGAAACGCGGCCACATAAGGGCTGCCGTTACAAAATTAATTGGCCGAATCGAAACTGAATTACCAAAAACAGAAGTGAATGCAGAGGAACTAGAAATTTCCTTAGAACTCTTAAATGAAAAATCGAACGAGTTAAAACAAATAGATGCCGATATAGAAAAATTAATAGACATAAATTATCTTGACCAGGAATTAAACGGTGTTGACGAATATCGTGAAAGAATAACTACATTTAAATACAAAGCTAACAAAAAATTGAAAGAAATTAATATAGAACAACAAAAATTTAGTGTGTTAAGAAGCACTGAACAGTTGAGTGAAAGTATTATAGAAAACGTTAAAATCGAAAGTCATAATGTGAAGCTTCCTAAACTTACGATTCCGAAGTTTTATGGCGAGAGCTGCGAATGGCTGACATTTTGGAACAATTTTTCATCAGCCATACACCAAAATAAAACGCTTGACGCTATAAGCAAATTTAATTATTTGAAATCCTTTTTGGGAGGTACTGCTTATAATACCATTGACGGTTTCGATTTAACCGAAGAAAATTACGAAACTTCAGTTAAACTCCTCACAGAAAGATTTGGAAATAAAGATGTACTGATCAACGCCCATATAGATAAATTACTGAAAATAAGACCTCTAAAGATTCTAATGACATTCAAAATTTCCGTAAGTTATTCAATTATATACAGAAACATATTCGATGCCTTGAATCATTAAATATGACCTCAGAAACATATGGAGCTTTATTAACACCCATTTTGCTTAAAACATTGCCCCCAGATTTGGTTTTGGAGTATAATAAAACAGTTCGGAAATCAAATTACGATTTGAATCACCTAGTGGAATTTCTTTCTGAACAGTTAGTTGCGCGGGAACGTACATTCCAGACGGTCTAGCCAAAGGCGGCGCCGCAAAAGCATAACAAACTGAGTGAAACCAGACCTATTGCGAAACACACAGCTTCGGAGTTGACGAACGCAAGTTTGCGGGGGGGACAAACACCATGTGTTTTCTGCGACTCTTCTAATCACGAGTCTATAACGTGTAAACAAGCATCTTTATGGTCTACTGAGAAAAAAAGGGAGAAATGCAAAGCGAAATTAATATGTTATCGCTGTTTACAACCACGGCATCTTAGTTTTAATTGCACTTCTAGAATAAGGTGTGAATTATGTAAACAACGACATGCCACTATAATGTGTTTTAAAAACGAAAACGGAGAAATTAAGGAAGAACAAATTGAAAATAAGGCCTTAACGAATAATTCATCCTATGAAAGTGTAATCTTGCAAACTTTAATTGCCAATGTTTACGGAGATGGTGAAAGCAATTTTATACGAATAATTCTGGATACCGGAAGTAGCAGATCATATATCAGCACATTTCTTGCGGAGAAATTAAAACTAAAATCTTTAGGTCAGGAAAGTGTGACTCATGGGCTTTTTGGAGGAATAGAAAAAAGGGAAAATCACAACAAGTATCTGATTAAGTTAAATAATCCAGAAACAGGATTCACACGCGAAATGGAAGTTTTGAGCCAAAAAACCATATGCTCACATATTCCAAAATTGGAGGATAGGGAATGCTTAAAGAAACTAAGAGGTTACAAAATTTTTCCTAGTGATGTAACTAATGAGAATTCTTGTTTATTTGAAAAACACCCTAACGAAATACACGTGCTTGTAGGAGCAGATTATGTCGGAAAACTTTTTACAGGGGAAGTAAAACACGTAACGGAGAGTTTAGTAGCGATGAATACACACCTTGGTTGGACTATATTAGGGAGAACGAAGGTAAAGGGAAAGAATTTTAATGAAATTCTTTTATCAGTACGCATTAGTGACAGAAAAATTTGTGACTTGTGGTCTCTTGATTCTATCGGAATAACTGAACCAGCTCTTTCGCAAACAAAACAAGAAATAGAAAAGGCTACAGAAAATTATTTTATCCGTACTTTAGAAAGAGATGACGCTGGAAGGTATCAGGTATCACTGCCATGGCTTCAAATTCATCCTGAGTTGCCAGATAATAGAATCCTTGCAGAAAAGCGTCTGAAGTCTTGCGTGAAAACCCTTCAGACTAAGAATTCCTTAGAAGCCTACGAAACTGTTTTAAAGGATTGGGTAGAAGAGGGAATAATTGAACCTATCGATATTTCGGTTAAGCGTTGAAATCTTTGGACGAGGATATGTTGAATGTTCAATAATAGAATTAAGCAATCTTAAATCAAGAGCCATGCGATATTTGGGTGGATTATTAGGGTATTTGGGATCTGGCTTCTTTTTTACTAACAGCATGGGACAAGCCCATTCAGCAACATTTCGATGAATTAAGCCAGCTTCCTGCAATTCCTGAAGATCTTCTTTTACTTGAGATTGCAATGAATTAAGAATTTCAAAAGGGAGGGTCCTAATGGGATTCGGAGACCTAAAACAAATTTGTGGGGTTACCCTATCAGAGCAGCCAAGTGATTTTAAAGATTTGGAAAAAGCTGCATAATTAGACATTAACACATCCAATAAACACTGCCTTTGTTCAGGAGAAAGATGGTTAAGATCAAAGTCAGTTGGTAACAATTCTTGTTTCCTCATTTCTAAAACCTCTTTTGATGGAGTTATGAGATTGCAATACTCATTTTGAGGAGTATCCATATTTACAGAATATTGTATAGTCTCAGCAAATTCAATATCAGATGTGACTTGACCTAGCTTCTGATTTTTGTTTATATGAACACTGTTCGAACCAATATTTTCGATGACAGTAATGAAGGAATTGTCGTTTAGAGTGTGGATCGCAGGATGCAATTCAATATCGTGTTACTTGCAGTTGGTTGAAAAAGGACAGGTTGATTATTAGCATGAGTACTATTGACTCTTAAGTGCGCAATTGTCGATTCTCCAGGATCTAACATAATTTTGTGTTTCAAAATTGCATAACATTCTGAAAATACAGGATTACAATTATCATTTTTTACATTAGCCATATTAATTAGAGGTATATCAAAATTATTAAATTTTGCAACTGCACTTTTAGAACATATTAAGACATCATGTTTGGATAAAAAATCATAACCTAAAATTCCATGAAAATTTTGTTGAAAAGCATCAGATACATAAAAAGTAGGTTTAAAATGCTGCTTGTTTATCTTAAATGATATTTCCGCACAGGCTGAAAAATGTAAATTGGAATTGATAGTTTTAATTTGAACATGTCTGGATAAAAATCTAACTTTAGTATCCAATCTTATTGTATCAAACACAGCTTTTGATAACAATGACACAGAACTTCCTGAATCAAGTAATAAAGAGCACAAATTTTTACCAAATGTTACATGAATCAAAGGAAGAGTACAATCAGAAAAGACATTATTTTTATGCACAATAGGTAAACAATTACTTTTACTTTTGACATGAAATTGTTGCAAAAACTCTTTGATAGAACTCGAGGGTTTACCACTGATTATCATTTGCTTATTTAAATATGTTTCGAAGTTCTCCGATTTTTTGCTCATATGATACTTGGTTTTTGGTGACTTTGTTGAGACATTAGAGGTCACATCGCCACCTACTTGTGAACTTCCCTTGCGTTTAAAGGTGTACTGTATCTTGGCTGATTATAATAATTTGGTCTCCGACCATAAGATGGAAATCTGTTAACATTTGAGTTATCACCTTGTCGCGTATTATTGCTATAGAACTGTGGTCTAATGAGACTAGGACGATTGCTAACATAGTTACTCGAACTTCTAACTTGGTTCTAACGAGGGCTACACATCGCCAAATACGTACGACATACTGACATTGAATGCCCAAATTTATGACAGTATAAGCATGGAAGTGGATATGGAGGATATATGGGAGTTTCTTGCATCCAATTGACATAGTGGTCATTTGTATCTTGAGCATGTGTGGGATTACTTGTCCGTAAAGACAAAACAGCATTACATTGATTTAAGGGATGCTTATCTAAATTACAAAATTGACATTTTTCATTCTGTAATGCAATTTGCAGACTGAGGTTTTCAACTTTTTAAACTCTCAATAGCATCATCTTTGCTATTCAAAGCAACGGAATGTGTTTGCATTATTTTCAAATTTGCGAATTAGAATGATGTTGCTGAGCTAAATTCACAAGCTGATCAAAATTATCTGCAGATTTACTAATTAATTTTTCTTTGAGTTCTATTGGTAAAGCAGCTAGAAACTGCAAAGATTTTGGTATTTTTCCGTTTCGCCGGCGCAAATCTCGCCAAGCGGACTTTATTGGCGACAACATACAGTTTACACATAAAACATGTTAACAACTGCTAATTCTAAGAAATTTTTATTTTGAATTTTTTTCATTTTAATATCGTTTAAAATTTTGTAAAAAAAAAGCTAATTATTAAACACAATAAATTTGTAAAAAGACATTAAGAATTTACTATGCTTTCATTCATTTTCATTGGTTCAACATCCTGATTCGCCGGTTCATATCACTTGACCCAAGTGATCTCATCTCACGTAAACTACACTACAAAAATCTAATTCTCTCAGTAATTATCTACATTAATTTCAAGTAAAATCTTAATTTGGAATACAAGTATAAATGCAAGAATTATGTCAATTCGTACGAATAGCTTACTCAGAAATTATGTAAAAGTGCTTTACTTCGCTAGTGCATTCTCATTAGAATGGATGCATTTAACGCTTGATCTTCCCTTTTCTGTATTTTCGGCTTCAGGTAAGCCGTATGATTGCATCCCAAATGATTTAATTACTGCGAATGTCCTTAGGGCATAAAAATTGAACTATCTGGTAAAAATTTTATGTAATTGTATGTCAGTATTGAAAGAAACAATATGATAAGAAATAGCTGCGAATTGTTTTGAAAATGAGGCCTAAAAGTAACCAGCGAGGGATATTCCGTTTGGCATCAGTTGTACCATTAATGGCGATTTTATCGTCTGCGCCGGCAAAACGGAAAAGTACCAAGATTTTATTTGGTTCAATGCTTTGCTATTTTGAACATGGTTGATTGTAGCATGAGCCAAAGTTTCAATGCGATGAGCAAGACTTGATTGACGCACCAGGTAACAGCTGAATGGTCTGGAAAGCAATTAAATTAGATGAAGGCTTAGAATCCTTCAAAATGTCAGATATAGAAAAAAAGCGAAAGAAAATTTTGAAAACACAGTTAACTAAATTCATTGAGAGAATAGATTATGATAACTTAAATAATGCTGAAGCTGAATTAATCTTAGAAAAATGTAAAATTTTTAAGGAAGATTTTAAATCTCTATTTAGAGAAATTTATACAAATTGTGATGATGAAAAAATAGACACTTTCGTTGACGAAGAACAGTCGATTTTAGAGAAAATTGAGGAGGTTCACTTAAAAATTATTCGTAAGTTAAAGATTTACAAGGTAGTAAATGCAAATGGCGACAAACCTGTCGTACCTGAATCAATCTCTGAAAGTTTAAAGTTACCAAAATTATCTTTACCCACATTTAGCGGAAATTTAACTGAATGGATAACATTTAAAGATTTATTTAACGCTAGTGTTCGCAACAATTCAAATCTTTCTGGAGCTCAAAAATTACAATATTTAAAGAGTTCTTTGAAAAATGATGCTTATCGCATTATTCAGTCAATTCCCATAGCTGATCAAAATTTCAGTATTGCTTGGAATTTACTAGAAGAGAGATTTTCTAATAAGAGAGAACAGATATTTGCTTTTATTAAAAGAATTCTTAACGTTTCACAATTACAAACGGAATCTGCATCCTCGATATTAAGTTTAGTAGATAACGTAAACGAAATAACTCGCTCATTGGAAATATTAGATCAAAGGATAGATAATTTTAGTGATACTTTGTTGTTGTATATTATTTTGCAAAAACTTGACGTTTCGACAAAGTTGTGGTGGGAGCGTCAATTAAAAAAAGATGAAATACCAAAGTTGAATGACTTGATAGAATTTTTGAAGAATTACGCTAGAACATTACAGAACAGTAAACCTTTAGTTAGTAAAACGCATAAATCAGATAAACCAGTGTATAATAGGGTTACTTCTCTGATTTCTAATTCTACCTGCTTATTTTGTAAAGAAGATCATTTTTTATACAGGTGTTCTAATTTTTTAAATTTACCAGTGCAAAAACGAATAGAGTTTGTTAAGACTAATAAACTTTGTTTTAATTGCTTGTCTAATGTCCATAAAGTTAAAATGTGTAAGAGTGCAAACACCTGCAAGCATTGTTTTAAGCATCATCATAGCATTTTGCATTTAGAAAATAATTTCAAACCAAAAAATGCATCTAGATTCCCTTCACCGGAAGCACAAGTGTTTGTTCCGAAATCGCAAATTAAACCAGAAAACAACTTGAGTGAGGGTTCTCCAACTGTTTGTGCAAACAACTATGAAAATAAACATTTTGTAGCTCATGCTAATGGTAAACGTAGTCATGTACTTTTGTGTACTGCTTTAATTAAGGTTCAAAACTCAAACCAGGAATTCATAAATTGTAGATGTTTACTAGATTCAGGTAGTGAAAAATCATTCATTCGTCGGAAAACAGCTATCAATTTAGGATTGAGCTTAAAGGATTCGAAGATATTAGTGTCATGCTTAGGTACTTTCAATACAACTACTACTGGAGAAGTTGACTTGTTGTTTACACCTCATTTTAATACTAATTACAGAATTTCAACATCCGCTTACATAATAGACAAAATTACAGGAAACATTCCAAGTGTAACTTTACCTTTGAATTTATATGAAAATTTCCAGGATTTAACTTTAGCAGATCCTACATTTCATGAATCGGGAGAAATTGATATTTTACTTGGAGTTAACGTATTCCTTACTTTAATAAATGGCGAGGTAATTAAAAGGGGCAAAAATCTTCCATTTGCATGTTGTTCTAAGTTAGGATGGATAATTGCTGGAACTACACATTTTGAATTCCCAAACCGTAAGCAGGTTTCAGTCAATACGCTAAACGTAAACACGGAGGAATTAGTTAAATCATTTTGGGATTTGGAACAAATTCCCACATCGAAACCTTTAACTAAAGAGGAAAGATTGTGTGAAAATCATTTCGTGGAAAATCATGTGCGTAGTGAAAAGGGTCGTTACTCAGTAAAACTGCCATTCAAGCCTAAAAGAAATGAGTTGGGTAATTCCAGACCATCAGCCTTTCGCAAGTTTCTTAGTCTGGAACAAAAATTAATAGAAACTCCTGAAGTATATCAACAGTATAAAGACTTCATGTCCGAATATTTATCACTTGGACACATGGAAGAATTATCCGATGATAATCCAGATAAAGTAAATTTTCATTATTATATACCTCATCATCACGTGCTAAAAGAATCCAGTCTTACCACAAAATTACGCGTCGTTTTCAATGCTAGTGCCAAAACTACATCAGGGATATCGCTTAATGACACGCTAATGAATGGTCCCAAGGTACAAGACGACTTATTTACTATTCTTTTGAGGTTTAGATGCTATCCCATAGCCATTACTAGCGACTTATTGAAAATGTATCGACAAGTTCAAATTCATGATGAAGATCGCGATTACCAAAAAATATTTTGGAGAGATGATCCATCGAAGCCGATTAAAACTTACAGGTTGTGCACAGTTACGTACGGCACTACTTCCGCTTCATACCTGGCTACTCGCATACTCAAACAACTAACAATTGAGGAAGGAACTAAATTCCCAAAGGCAGCTGAAATAATATTACACAATTGTTATATTGATGATGTCCTATTTGGTTCAGACACAGTAGAAAACGCAGTAGAGTTAATTTCCCAACTGAGTGAACTTTTACAAAAAGGTGGCTTTCAATTGCATAAATGGTGTACTAATGATCGCTCGATTTTGGAAACTGCTTTGAGTGCTCGGAACTCAAATTCTTCATGTACAGTAGTTGATACTAAATCAATAAAATTATTGGGTTTGGAGTGGTATCCAACGCAAGACGAGTTTACTTGCCACTTTGGAAATCTCGAAAACAGAGAGTGTTCTACTAAAAGAATAATTTTATCTTCTATTTCGAAAATCTTTGATCCACTTGGTTGGTTAGCACCTTTTATAGTTGCAGCAAAAATCTTGCTTCAAGACATATGGAAATTACAAATCTCGTGGGATGATCCATTGCCAGATGAAATCAATCAAAGATGGAAAATCTATTGTGAAGATATCGCAAATCTTGAATGCATTCATATTCCTAGGAGAGTATTATTGCCCAAATCTACAAATGTAGAACTTCATTGCTTCTGTGACGCATCAGAGAAAGCTTACGCCGCAGTGATTTATTTAAAGTCTTCAAATCATTCTTCAATTTCGGTGCAGCTACTAACATCAAAAACTCGCGTAGCTCCCCTGAAAGTAATCTCTATTCCTCGTTTAGAACTCTGCTCTGCAGTTCTATTAGTGCATTTGGTTCAAGCTGTGCAGAATTCATTGCAAATTCATGTTGACAGTATTTACGCATGGAGTGATTCAATGATAGTTTTGTCCTGGATACAATCAGAACCAACACGCTAGCAAACATTTGTAGCCAACCGCGTTTCAGGAATTCAATCAGTCTTACCTTCATCGCATTGGAATCACATAAAAAGAAAGGAGAATCCAGCTGATTGCGCATCAAGAGGTCTTTTGCCTTCAGAGCTTTCTACTCATGACTTGTGGTGGACAGGTCCTCAGTGGCTTAATTCAAATAATATTCCATTCTCTATCTACTTACCATTTTCAGAAGAGTCTTTAAGGGAACAACGGAAAAATATTTCTTGTTCAATTGGAACAGTCGCTTCGCAAATTCCAGTCCTTAATGAAGTTTCATCATTTTTGAAACTTAAAAGAATCATCGCATGGTGTTTTCGGTTTGCGAATAATTCAGCTAAATCTACCGCAACAAGACTTAAGGGTTACCTTAAAACCGAAGAATTGCAATACGCTAGAAATGCAATTGTTAGAGTAGTTCAAATGGATGAGTTTTTTAATGAATATAATCTTCTGAAAAAGAATCAACCGTTAAACTCAAATAGTAAGATCCTTTCTTTGAACCCGTTTATCGATAAGAATGGACTTATACGCGTTGGAGGAAGATTAAGACAATCCAACATCGCGCAGGACAGAAAATATCCTATTTTGTTGCCCAAGAAACATCACATAACACAGATTATAGTGAATCATTTTCATATATTCCATCTTCATGCAGGCCCCCTGCTATTGCTATCAGTAATTAGAAGAGAATATTGGATAATCCACGCTAGGTCAGTTGTAAGACAACAGATTTGGAAATGTGTGAAATGTCATCGTGTAAGAGCTAAAACATCTACCCAGATAATGTCTGATTTACCATCGTCTAGAGTCGTTCCGTCAAAGGTTTTCTCCAAAGTTGGAATTGACTACGCCGGGCCATTTCAAGTGAAGCCCAGGCAAGGTCGAGGAGTAAAACCAATAAAATGCTACATTTGTGTATTCGTGTGTTTTACTACAAGAGCTATACATATTGAATTAGTAGGTAATCTTACATCAGAATCATTTATTGCCGCTTTAAAGCGCTTTGTGTCTCGAAGAGGAAAACCAGGAACTTTTTCCTAGCTCAGATAATATTGTGCGTTTCGTGAAGATCAAAACTGCTACCGGAGTTTTCAAAAGGCCAATTCACAAACTTAGTGTTTTGCCTATCAATGATTAAGTTTTTTTCCTAAAGCATTATAACTTTGTACTTTGCTTTAGCTATAATTAAGTTCCTGAATTGTATCAAGGCTTCTGTGCATCTGTTTTGAGAACAATTTAGTTTCATTGCATAATTACATATTATGTTTTCTTGTGAATATTTTGATGATACATTTTTGCATAATTTAATATTGTTATGATAATTTCATTTTGTAAAAGCTATTTATTTTGAAACGATGTTTCAACGCCGGGCGGAATGATTCAGCCACCAGAGCTCTCTGCCTGTCTGTGAGATTATTTCGCAATGCGCAGATTGTATGCGTAGTTCGCATTTTGTTCTTGCATTCTTAAAACCGCTAATTGTAACTCTGTCGTTTTACTTTGTGCTGTGTTGTGTTCGAAAGTTCAAACCGCCGAATAAAGGTTAAATTTTACAGTCCACTCGCAGTGATGTATTCTTAGGTTTATTAATTTAAAGTTAAGATACCGCTTCGCTACAATAAGAAATAGCTGCGAATTGTTTTGAAAATGAGGCCTAAAAGTAACCAGCGAGGGATATTCCGTTTGGCATCAGTTGTACCATTAATGGCGATTTTATCGTCTGCGCCGGCAAAACGGAAAAGTACCAAGATTTTATTTGGTTCAATGCTTTGCTATTTTGAACATGGTTGATTGTAGCATGAGCCAAAGTTTCAATGCGATGAGCAAGACTTGATTGACGCACCAGGTAACAGCTGAATGGTCTGGAAAGCAATTAAATTAGATGAAGGCTTAGAATCCTTCGAAAAGAAATTTATCAGTTTTTCACAAGCCTCATCGAGGGAAGTCACAATTTGACATGCAGGCGATTCTGCAAAGAATTGCTGTGCAGCACCAACAAGCTTACTTTTCAGATACAATACTGCAATTTTATCATTCCAATTATTAAGAGTTTTATATTCTTTAATCTGGCTAGTGAACCAGCGAACAGTATCAGGATCACCAGAAAATGATGCAATATTAAATGTGAATGTTTTAGTTTCCATTTGTTCAGGAGATTGTTGTCGTGTCTTAGGCATACTCAATTAAACAAAATAGCATTCTATGAAATGACACAGATGATAAATATGCGAATTTTTGCCCAATAAAGGTACATACTATACATCATATATATAATACAAATAAGAAAAATTAATATCAAACAAATTTATCACTGCAGCATAAGACTTAAGTTAGACTTTGAATCATTCATGTGATTAATACAATCTATATTCACTTTAAATACATTCAGTTAGACTTTGAACCATTCATGTGATTAATACAATCTATATTCACTTTAAATACATTCAGTTAGACTTTGAATCATTCATGTGATATACAATCTATATTCACTTTAAATACATTCATAAATACAACTGCTTTAAATACAGTCTTAGAATAGATACAGTTCAATGCAACGTTAATGTACTTGCCACAGCACACGAAACGGTTGGGCACGGCACCAAGTGTGGTAATGTTTATTTCGTTGGTTGTGGGGCAAAAGTATATGTCACATGTTATGATAAACAGGAATATAGTGGCAACTTACCCCAGGACAAGATCCAGGTCTATAGCCCGCCGTGACGAGAAAGTGACAAACACGTGAAAACGAATTTAATTCTTGCTTTATTGAATACTACAATGCTGAAGAGATATTCTTTTTTTGAATCCGCTGTGTCACATGGCGATATGAGGCCTCCTCACTCAGAAAAAAAAAAAAAAAAAAGATAGATCAATTCTTCCACAGAGCCCTTCGAAGACTTGGTATATTTCAGCTCAATCACATGCAGGTACTCTTCATCGGGATGCCAGGCGAAAATGCCAAGCCCGGGAAAAAAGAGATTAGCTTAAATTTTGTAGCTACAGTTGTCTGATGAAATCTGTTCCTCACCTTACAACACAAATTGGCGAAAAGAGGAAACTGTCACCAATGGAATCTGATGCAAATATCTAAATATTGCCATAACGTAGTAAATAATTAATTCAGTGTGACCTCGTAACACAGGGTGGCGCAGGGAAATGGGACATTTTAAACGTTGCAATTGGCAGCACTGTAGTGCCGGTAGTTGTTTGAAACTTTGCACAATTGTTGTGAGCGCATTGCCATTTAGTAATTATGGATCATTGGACTGGTGCGGAAGAACGTGCAGTAGCTGAGAGAGCGTTTTATAAAAAAACTACATACCGCCAAGATCACAATATGGTGTGCTGTATCATGTCACGGTGTTATCAGCTCTTATTTTATTGCACGTGAGGATGGTAGTGCAGCGACGGTAACATCCGCTCGATATGTTGAAATGTTTTACACATTCTTTACACCGAGACTGTACGAGCTTAATCTTAACATCGAAAACATATGGTTTGAGCAGGACGGAGCCACGTCACACACTGCTCGACAGTCGAAGGCAGCAGTTCGTCAGTTGTTTGGAAGACGCATTATTTCACGTAACAGTGACATTGAATGGCCTGCGAGATCCCCTGGTCTTAGTGTGTGCGACTTCTTCCTGTGGGGATATCTTAAAGGCAAGGTGTACCGTACACGTCCTGCAACAATCCATGAACTGAAATAGAACATTGAAAAAGAAATCACTACCATTCCCCAAGATTTGCTACACCGCGCATTCCAGAGTTTTCATTACAGGCTGTTAGAGTGTGAACGCCGAATAGGAGCACATCTTTTCGATGTCATCTTTAAAAAGTAAAAAGTAAGGAAATGAAAATACCTCATAATGTGTTTAATGTTTTTTCTGATTTGCTGAAAGACAGGACATTTTGATTGTAAAAACACAAATGCTATGCTGAATACATGCACTTTCGTTAATAAATTACTAGTTTTATGAATTCATTCGTAGAAATGACGTTATTTCGAAATTTCCAGTTTCCCTGCGCCACCCTGTATTAGTTTGTCTCTAAAAGTACAGGTTACTTCATTTTATAAAGAAACCGAATTTCAAATTGTATTTTTAGAAAATTTAACCTATTCCAGATAATTTTATAAATGTAATAAAAGTTACATTAAATCGAAATGTATATTTAAGCTTCACCGATAAACCTTATTTGAAATAATAATTTTAAATTAATATATTTCACTTCTGCAAACAAGATATTTTATTTTGCTATTAGAAACTTCAAAATTGCATCTAACCCTCTAATTACGTCTAATTTAATTATCTAACCTAATCATATCTAGTTTTGCTTGCTTTTTTTTACGTATCACTTGCAGAAATAGACAAAGGAAAGATACTAATTTCTGCAATCGTATTTAAAAAGCTTAGAAAAATTAAGAAAGGAATCTTTCATAGAGGAATTTAAAAATTTTATTGTGATAACTTGGAAATTCGCATATTATAAAACATCGATTAATTAAAGTGAAACCTATTTGCCATACAGGGGAAGAAAAACTGCTTTTAAGGCTTTCAAGCGGTAACTTTACGTCTTTCTTGGAGGAAACTATCGATGCTATTCTTGATAAAGCATTTTCTCCTGATTGTGTGATGTTTGATAATGACTTTGCTCGCAGTAATTATGCGTCTCAGATTGATCCTCCTTTTTCGCAGGCCGAGGTTGATGATGTAATTCGTAATTTAAGGCTTGGCAAGGCTCCTGGCCTGGATTCTATTCCCAATGAAACTATACGATACTTTCATCGGCTTTTTCCTGCAGTTTTTCATAGATTATTTAATATATGTTTGAATCTTGGTGCTTTTCCACGAATTTGGAAGAATGCCCTCGTTATTGTGATACCCAAGAAACAAACTTTTAGTGTTCCACATGTGAATAATCTTAGGTGTATCTGTCTTCTTTCTTCTTTAGGTAAATGTTTTGAAAAACTAATTACCAACAGAATTACTTGGCATCTACATAAAGGAAATATTCTTAGTGCTAACCAATATGGTTTCTTTGCTCAAAAATGTGCGGAGGATGCACTTCTGCGTCTCAGCAACATTGTAGAGAGGCAAGACGAGAGGTTTGTACACTATTTAATTTTTCTTGATACTGAAGGAGCTTTCGGTAATGCATGGTGGCCTGCTATTCTTAATTTACTAAAAAAATTGAAAATACCTCATAATGTATTTAATGTTTTTTTCTGATTTGTTGAAAGACAGGACGGTCGAGCTTTTTTTGGGTGGCACCTGAAGTGTTCGTCGACCTCAGAGAGGATGTCCACAAAGCTCTGTTTCCGGTCCCAAGCTTTAGAATATTATTATGAATGATCTCTTACAGAAACTTTCTGATCTCTTCAGTTGTGAAGTCATTGCATTTGCAGATGATTTACGGATTTGTATTCAAGGAAAAGAAATGCAAAAACTTTTCATCTCGCCCAAGATGTTTTAGATTTCATTTATCATTGGTCAATAGATTTTAAGCTAAACTTTAACCACGCAAAATCCAAGACCATGTTTATTGATAGAAAAAATACTACTTATGAAGGATATCAATTGCTTTTAAAAGACAATTCCTCTAGAGGGTGAATGAAACTAAATATTTAGGTGCTTTGTGGACAGCAAATTAAACTGGGAAAAGCATATTTCCTACATTTCTAGGGATATTAGCCCGAACACTGATCAAATGTGTATGTGTGCAAATGTAAAAAAATGATCCCTTTGCGCGTAATACAAAGTATGAAAGCTTTCAGTTTAATATTTGTTTTTCCTGTATCTCTGGGTTTCTAAATTCTTTAACATCTAGTATATATACAATCGAGACATTTTCATAAAAAAATTATTTAAATCCATTTCTTCCAAATTCCATGTCGTGACTGATTTGTTTGAGTAAAAGTCAGGTTATTTGAAAAAGGCAAAGAAAAGGATGGTTACGTACCTGGCGCGAGGAAGGGCTTTGCGGAGAACTTTCTAAGGGAAATTGCCTCATATACGTTGAGATAAGGGAAACTGCAGAAGCCAACCATGCAGCCAGCACGTTGGCGAGGAATGAAACAGGGTAAAACTCTTAGCAATCTTAATGACAGAGCATATTGCTATGGAATATATATTGAAAATACTTCGTTTGAAAAGAAAGCAATATAATCTCATTTATTATTTTTAGTACGTTTTGACATGAAGGCCACAGAGAGAAAAAAATCTAAAATAAAAAATAACATCCTTATCCGTGTTTTCATGATAATCTGGAGATTTTTTATGCGAAATGCCGACAAATCACTTACGAAAAACAAAAAGGAAGTGGCTGACGGTCATTTCGAATTAGGAGCACAGACAACAAGGCAAAATATGCCTAAGAAAAATTTCAATAATAGGTACAGCTTTCCTTAATTCAATGAGAAGTTATAGTTAAAAATAGTCCAATTTTTATTCAGTCACTGGTCAGGCAAGGAGATGTTCCCTTTCTCGGTCCCTGTTCAGTGAATGTCCAATTTTTAGTCTGTCAGTGGTCAGTCAATGAGATCATCACCTAATCAGTCATTGCTCAGTCAATGTCCAATTTTTAGGCAGTCACTGGTCAGTCAATGAGATTGGTGTCATGGCAAATGAATTTTTGACGAATATGAATTGAAATTGTGTAAACTTGTCTGAGATCTCGATAATATGCTATAAGTCCTTGGTTTATTTTTAATTTTTTAAAGCAGAAATATTTTAATAATGGTTTTCTTAGGTTTGAAATTTTGAAACGCTTGCTATGATTGGTAGAAGGAATTGGTGTCGTGGCAAACAAATTTTTGACGAATATGAATTGAAATTGTATAAACCTATTTGAGATCTCGATAATATGCTATAAGTCCTTTATTTATTTTAAATTTTTTAAAGCAGAAATATTTTAGTAATGGTTTTCTTAGGTTTGAAATTTTGAAACGCTTGCTATGAGTCGAAGAAGGATGTTGAGTGCATTCGTCATCAATATAGATAACAGGGACGGTACCAACGACGGCATCAACAGGGTGTTCTTGAGAATCTTGAATTGGTTTGAGTTCTGTTCTGTCTATTTGATCCAATTTGCCATTCATTCCTGGTTCATTATTTGTGTTAAGGAGATTACCAGAATCGATGTCACTTTGTGCTCATTCAGCATCCAATGATTTAAAACAGGGATTCAAACTGAATTCTTCTTGGTTCAACATGGTTATACTGCTATTCGGGCCTATTTGATTACCTGAGTTATCAGGTTTTGGAAAATCAAAATCCTTTTCTGTTTCATGTTGGAGGTAATTAAATTGGTTTTCATCGCTGATATTGTGCACATCATAAGGATTATTATCGAAATCTTTGGCAAAATGGTGGATGTGGTCAGTATCACTATCAATATGCAAATTAAGAAGATTATTATCAAAAGCTTCGTTATTAACTTCGAGGAGATCGGTGTCACTGTTTATATCCACATCAAAGGAATCATCATTAAATTCATTAATATCATCATATGAATCAAGGAAATCTAAATTAAGTACCTTCTTTCCGGTGTTAAACTTGTGTTCATTACGGTTAATAGAGTTTTCATCATTATTTTTCCGAGTTTTCTCTTCTCTTCCAGGAAACAAAAGAAACACAGTCGCAAAACAAATAAGTATGCCCAATAGGCTGTCGATAAAGGGTGTGGGTATAAAAACGTAGCACAATACTGTGAAAAAAAAGAACTCGATTTCTAAAAATGGTTCCAATTCGATTTCAGCATTGAAAATAACACGTTTAAGCAAATAAGCTCCACACGTAAGGTTTTAGCACCACTAGATTCGGTATCTGTAATGATTATGGTTTATAAGCATTGTTAAAAATGTATACATTAACTTTGTTGTAATTCAACAAAAGCCTAAAACAATTATTGGTAAATTCATTGTCTCGAACGCTATTAAAAGGATTCCTTGAATATGTAACAATGAAAGGTATTCTGATATATAACTCATAATAGAAGGAAGATTCTATGTGTCTGTCTTTCGTTTGGGCTGAGTGTAAGCTAATAGACCCAGGGCTACGAATTTGCTACATAGGTGCATCTAGACAAGAGCCAGTGCACCTCGAAACGAGGTTTCCAAAATTTGAATGAGGTTTCAAATTTTATTTTTTTAACTTTTGTTTTATTCATTTGTCTTTGATAAAATCGCATTAAATCGATAATTCTCTTTCATTACATCAGCAATAATGGCACGAGGCCATTGTTGCTGTTGTATCCCTGTTGCCATTCGGAAAAATGAGGGCGAAAATTAGCGTTTTAAGAATTTTTAATTAATATCTCTGATTTTTGCTATTTTTTGGATAAAAGTGTAAGCGGAAAAGTGGAAAACGAACCAACGCTAAACTACCGCTGCCATACATATTCAAATAAATAATTCTTTTTTGGGGGGCTTCTTGCTATACAAAACATAAACGTAATACTTATATATAACCAGAGAAGTAGTATACCCCCCACTATATGCGGCAAATGGATGCCGCCATGACGTAATAGAACAAAGGATGACGCAACGGGGGCCTGGCCTCCGCCATATTGGATCACGTGACTTCCATCCGCCATGTTGGATCACGTGACGTCCGCCCGCCATATTGGATCACGTGGTGTTCCTTTGGAATGACTCATTATTCGGTAAGTATTTATGAAGGATTTAATTAATTATTATTTAACTTACCTAATTAATTTATTAATCACGTGGTCTTTGGAGAACATCGGCCATTTTGTTTTGTACGGTGATTTATGCTGCCCTTCATGACAGTTTCAAAAATTTCGTGGGCTCGAACCCACGATGTCGAGATCTCCAGCTACGCGCTTTAACCACTGAGCCACGCTTTTGTTACCACAGAAGACTAAAAATTCGTACTTAGAAAAAAAAAGGCAAAGCTTTCAACGAGTTTACCGATCCAAAAGTTTCTTTTAAACGATGAAAGAGGGGTAGAAGACATATATTTTAATTTCTTAATTTTTTTCGAACATTGATTACCTTCTTTAAGATATTATAAAGATTATTTTGTGCTTAAATTTTAATTAATATTTTCAATTTATCAAATGAATTTTTTTCTTCTAAGTGGGTGATATTATTTCCGAATGGAAGAAATTTTTTAAAATTATTTATTATCTGCAGGGAAAGAGTTAAAATGATATTTTTACATCTGTACTGATTTTCTTTAAGCTATGTTACTGCTGGCGCCATCTAGCGTCCAGAACATCATCTAAAAGTAACAGGATCGTAAAAAAATAATATGAAAATGTAATATATTTCCTTTTCACGGGGTACGACTTCGCTGCCACCCAATAATTAATAAAAAGGGATTGAGGGGGACCGCATCCAGGTCTTTAAGTGATACCCCACAATTCCTTGGTTGATATGGTTCTTAATTATCTGCATAAGGTTCTTCCGTGCTCCGCCATCTTGGATTTCCTCTATAGCCGTCATTTTGAAGAATTTTCTTGGTGGGTAAATGAAGTCACCCTTATCATGTTTGTGCATGATTTGGTTGGGAAATGGCGTCTGCCTTTTCACTCCCTTTGTGTAGACATCCGCGTAGGTGAACGAATACATTTCTGTGGACCAATCAGAAAGCAGAAAAATGATGTCATGCCCTCTTAACCAATCCGCGTATTCAGACAAAGTAAAAAGTTCGGAGCCGAGTTTCAACCGCTGAATTGCCTCCGAAATTCATTACTTGCTAAATTCTAGAAGTTTGTTACCACGCTTTTTGAAAAAACAAGAAATTCTCTTCGTATCTGCGAAAATGGCTTCAAGAAACAGTAAACGTTCTTTGGAACCCTTTTTTGATCAAGTAAGTATTCATATTTAAAATTTATTTTTATTTTATTTATATATAAAATGTATTAAGGTTATTATGTGTTTAATTTTATTATTTTAGTGTTTTGTTTTTTTTCTTTGACCACGTGCCTGTAATACTGACACGCAATTAAAATTTTTTGTAGTGTGAGGATTCCGATGTATCTGTAAGAGATTCTAATGATCAAGTAAGCTAAATTTTATTTATGTGTTTTATTTACACGGCTTAGATTTTTTTATTATATTTTACCCTGTTTTGTTGAAACACGTGTTTGTAATATTAACGTTTCAAAACAGTTATATCGCCATATTATTTTCAATTGTTCTTTGACCATGTGTTTGTAATACTTACATGATTAAAAATACTATTATTTTGTAGTGTGAGGATTTCCATGCGCTTTTAAGAGATTCTGATGATGAGGTAAGCTAGTTTTATTTATTTCCTTCTGAGGCTTATGTTTACAATATATAGTTTTTTGCCCCACCTAGAAAAAGACTATTCACTATTTTTAATTTATTTAGTGCCTGAATGAAACATCTCAAATATTCATCGAAAATCCTATTGACGGCATTGAAAATTATTTCAGTGATTCAGGAGATGAAGTACGTATTTTTTTTTTTCCTGTTATTAATTTTTTTTGTATTTTTTTATATAAGCTGAACCTAAATTTCTTTAAACACAACTGTTACTTTTCTTTAGCTCTTAAGTGAAACTTCGCAGATATTTTTGGAGAATCCTTTGGTTTTGCCTTTTTACTATCAAGTAGGCTCGGGATATGAGGTAATATCAGTTTTTAATATATATATAAATATATATGAGAATTATTTTTTCTATGTTTTTTATGTTTTTCTATGTTTGTTATGTTTTTCATATCACTGTGATGTCTATACATGTTTTAGACTCAACCTTCTGCTCCATCTAAAGGACCTGCATATGTGGAACATGACATTTCAGTAAATGTGAGTTTTTCTCCTGTTTTAGGGCTTATGGTGTGTTTGCGTGTGTGCTTATTTTCATTTACACTGAATTATGTTCTTTTCTTTCCAGATGGAAAATGCTATTATACTCAAGGCACGGCGTCGTAACCGAAAGTATCAAGGCGAGGAAATAACCTTCCAGGCACGTGTTGATATGAATCGTCTGCCTCAAAATATTCGCAACAGGCCTCTTCTAGCCGTAACAGAATCTGTTAGACAGCTGTTTGAAATATTAAATCAACGGTCAACAGAAAATCTAAGGCCGACAGATTGGATACGAATGTGTATCCAAGCCGATGGATTGGATAAACCCATGTCTACGAAAATTATTGCCGTATCTTCCATGACGGTGGAGACCGTATTATCGGTTATTATGAAAGTTATGTAGTCAAAAGATGAAATTCGGCTGGATTCAGGCTTCCTAGTAGATGTGATCACGATTCGCAGGGATATCGGTGCAGGTAGAGCAAAGATAATCAACATTCAAGTAGATCGTCTTAAAAAACGCTCTGTCCTTTCCATCCCGTCAGATGATGAAGGGTTGTGTTGCGCAAAAGCAATCGTATATGCCCTAGCTTATCTTGAGCAAGACAAGTCAGCGCTTAATTCTCTACGGGATCGGAGACGATCTGTTCTAATGCTACGAGCTCAAGAATTACACAAGTGTGCTGGAGTTCCTCTTGGTCCTTGTACATACACTGAAATCTGCACATTTGAAAATCATCTAAATATACAAATCGTAGTAATAAGCAGTGAAAATTTAAATAAAGTAAGCCAAAGATTTTAAACAAAAAAAATTACTTAAATTGAAAAAAAATTGTAAAATGAAATTATATTTATAAACTGTTTATTTCTAGGTCTCGTATAAAGGAAGATATCGAACTCGTCGCATTAATTTGTGGCAACACAATGGCCATTTTGATGTCATTACAAATTTACACGGTTTTTATGGTTCGAAAAACTATTGCGAAAATTGTGAAAAGCCATATGACCGTCCAGAAGATCACAGGTGTGACAATATGTGCCATGTCTGCCTAAGATTTCAATGCGTTCCAGCATTGCCTAAAAGATGTAAAGATTGTGATCGCCTCTGTCAATCTGAGGACTGCTTTGCAGCGCATAAAGCCGTCACAGGTAGACAAGAGCATTCAGTATACGATAGGGTAAGTATTACTCAACTAGGGGAAAAAAAAGTTTTTAATACTTACATTTTTAAAACCTTTTTTTTTTTTCTAAATATATTTTTAAAAAATCTTTGTTCTACTTTTTTTTTCCTAATTACAGATGTATCAGTGCAGACAATGCTCAAAAGTTATCATGCGACGGCAGTGTCCTAAAATTTTACATCGTTTCGGGACTATCAAATGCCCTTCGTGTAAAGAGTATGTTATAGCGTCAGAACATCATTGTTTCTTACAACTCATTTCTGCGAAAAGTCCATCCGATAAATTAATTTTCTTTGATTTCGAAACTGACCAATCATCATCGTAAACTTTGCTGTAGCGCAGTACAAAGATGGCCCAGAGAAAATATTTAAAGGATACGAAGCATGTCATGAATTCTGCTCTTGGCTGTTTACAACAGTGCACAAAAATTACACTGTTATTGCACACAATATGAAGGGGTAAATGTATTCTTATTATTTTTAATCTGCATATATATATTATAGGGCTATTGTTTTAAATATAATACATTTTTTAAAATATAATAATTTTTTTTCTTTACAGATTTGGCGGTCAGTTTATAATGGCATGGCTTTAAGAACAGGGTACGGCACCTGAAGTAATCCCTAATGGCTCTAAAGTGATGGTAATCACCCATACCGCCCTCAACATAAAACTTATTGATTCTTTTAATTTCCTGCCGATGGCTCTCTCAAAGCTGCCTGCTTGTTTCGGCCTTACAGAACTAAAAAAAGGATATTTTCCGCACCTTTTCAACAAGAAAGAAAATCAAAATTATGTGGGATTTTTACCTGAGCCTAAGTACTACAATCCTGATTGTATGACTAGTGCGGTGCGAACCTCCTTTTTGGAATGGCATAAAGAACACGAGAAGGATATATTTGATTTCCAAGAAGAAATTCTCACGTATTGCCGGTTTGTATCAACAATCTATTTCTAATCCTTCATTATGATCCGTCTTTTAGGTGTATTTTTTTTGGTACCATGTTTTATTTATTTATTTACTCTTTTCGTTTTCAGATCAGATGTTGATATCCTTCGTAGATGTTGCGTTGAATTTAGAAATCAGTTTTTAGAAATTACAGGAGTAGACCCCTTTTGGTATTTTACAAACCTTTTCTTTTACATGGTTTTGTCATTTTTTAACAACGTATTGTATACGTGCATGTATACTTTATGTATATATGACTTACACTTTTCTTGTCCGTTTTATTTTCAGTTACATAACCATTGCATCAGCGTGTATGGCGGTTTACAGATCCCGACACATAATACCTAATACCATCGCAATGATACCTGTAGGAGGTTATATCAATCGCACGAATCATAGTCCTGACTGTATTCGTTGGCTTGATTTTATTGCCCAAAAAGGGAGCATTGAAATCGAACACGCTTTGAACGGAAAAGGAGAAAGACGATTGGATGGTATATCTGTAGATGGATATTGCAAAGAAACAAATACTGTTTATCAATACTACGTAAGAGTTCAATATTTATTTATTTATAAATATATTATTTAATTTATTTATTTATTGGTATTATACGAAAAAATTTTTAACTATCGCAGGGATGTTTCTTTCACGGTTGCTCCACCTGTTTTGACGGAGACGCACTCCACACCATAACAAAATTACCCATGTCGACATTGCGACAACAAACGGTAGACAAGACTTACCAGCTACGTGATCGAGGGTATAATGTAATTGAAATGTGGGAGCATGAGTTTGAGATGAAAAAGAAAACAGATGAAAAAGTAAAATATTTTCTTCTAAGGCACGAGCTTCAGGATCGATTGAATCCTAAAGATGCTTTCTTCGGCGGGCGGACAAATGCCATTCAGCTGTATTATGAGGGTGATGCAAAGTATGTGGATTTCACTTCACTGTATCCATGGGTAAATACTTTTTTTTCTGTGTTTTGGCATAAAATAATCTTATTAAACGCGCATGTCTTATTTAAAAAGAAAATCGCTTTTCCGATTATTCATATTTTTTCAATTTTTCCTAGGTCAATAAATACTGTTTGTACCCCGTCGGACACCCTAATATTATTACTGAAAATTTTGATGCCTTGGAAAACTATTTCGGTATTATGAAGTGCCGAATACTGCCTCCTCGAGGTTTATACCTCCCCGTATTGCCGTACAGAGCACAAAATAAACTGATGTTTCCCTTCTGCAAGACTTGTGCTGAATTAATGTATCAAGGCATTTGCCAGCACTCAGATGATGAGAGAGCCATCATTGGCACATGGGTGACTGAAGAAGTCAAATTAGCAGTGAAAAAAGGTTACTGTATAACAAAGGTAAGTATTTTGGGTAATTATTAGTATTATTGAATGTGTTATAAATGTCACAGCATGTATTTTTAATGTATATTATTATATTCATATTCCCACTATCTTTTTTTTTTTCAGATTTATGAATTGTACCATTTTTCTCAATTTACGGATACTCTATTTCAATCTTATATCAACTTGTTTTTAAAAATAAAACAAGAAGGCAGCGGCTGGCCAGCCGATTGTGTAAGCTCGATCGAACGAAAACGCTACATTGAAGCCTATTTTGAGAGAGAGGGTGTGCAGCTTGATGAATTTAATATTAAGAAGAATCCTGGAAGACGGCAAGTAGCCAAATTGGCTTTGAACAGCTTCTGGGGGCGGTAAATAATTATTATAATGTTTTTAATAGAAAGAGTTGTTTCACATCTTTATATCATTTATTATTTCTTAAAAAAATGCTCATTCTTTTCTTATATATTTTTTTTCTTTAAAGATCGGGAATGAACCTGAACAAGATACGTTTGACTTATGTTCATACATTACCTGATTTCAATAAATTATTAGCAGATCCAACAAAAAATGTAAGTTTTGTAATTTTATTTTCTAATGTAAATTAAGATGTATATTTTTAAATGATTAATCTTGCAACCTGCTAACTTTTCCTCCAGATCAAAGACTTATATTTTCCGACTCCTGAAGTAGCTGCTGTGCAATGGGACTATAAACATTATTTTGTTCCACAGGGCACATCCACAAATGTGTTCTTGGCAGCTTTTACTACTGCATGGGCACGGTTAAAGCTTTACAGTGAAATGGAGAAGTTGGGCCGTGCTGTGTTGTATCATGACACGGATTCAATTATATACGCAAGCGATTTTACAAACGATCCGCCTCTTGGTAATTTTTTGGGGGATTTTACAGATGAACTCAATGGAGATACTATTACTACATTTGTCTCTGGTGAGCTTCATTTTTATTTTTATTTTTTATTAGGTTGATCTTTTATTCTTGTAGTTTCTGTAGCATATTTTTCCCCCATTCAGGAGACCCTAAAAATTACGCTTATGTAACAGCCCGAGGAATGACTTGCTGTAAAGTTCGAGGTTTCTCCCTCAACTTCAAAAATCAACAGATTTTAAATTTTTTGGAGATTAAGAATTTAGTGTGCTCAATGGATCGAAAAACAACAATCGCCATGTACGATGAACATAAAATCATGAGAGATGCCAAAAAGAGGAAAGTTTTAACTAAGGCAGAAACAAAACTGTACAAAATTGTTTACAACAAAAGAGTCCTAAAAGAAGATCTAACTACTGTTCCCTATGGATTTTAAGTTGTATGCATCTCATTTATTTTATTTCATTGCAGGGTTATTGTTGAATTAATGTTAAAAAAATTATATTTTGCAGTAAAATTTTAAAATTGTGTGGTTGACTTTTTTTTCTTTTTTTTTTCTTAGCCTTTTCTTAAACGAGAGGAGAATATAAAGCTTCACACATTTCTGAAGATCATCAGTACCCCACAAAATGGAGTGGCCTGTGTTGAAACACCCTTCCACATCTCTCATCAGCGGTCCGACAGGATCCGGTAAGACATATTTTGTGAAACGAGTCATCGAAGAAAGTCTGCTTTCTCCTATGCCTCAGCGTATAATTTATTGCTATGGAGCATATCAACCTATTTTTAGTAAAATGAAAAATGTGCAGTTTGAAGAAGGACTACCATCGAACCTCAATTCCCTGCAAAATGCACTAATTATCATTGATGATTTAATGTCTGAGTTAGCGAGCGATACTCGTTTAAGTAAACTTTTTACGAAAGGAAGCCGTCACCGAAATCTTTCTATAATATTTATCGTTCAAAATTTATTTCAGCAGGGTAAAGAGATGCGAACCATTCATTTGAATTGTCATTACATGATACTGTTCAAAAATCCTAGAGATAAATGTCAAGTCGTACATTTGGCAAGGCAGATGTTCCCCGGGAAAACAAAGGCTTTTCAGGAAGTCTTCCAGGATGCAACTTCAAACCCTTACAGTTATTTACTAATAGATTTAAGACCAGAAACCCAAGAAATGTTAAGGTTACGTACAGGCATTTTCCCTTCAGATAAGCATTTTGTTTATGAACTCCGTTAGTTGCTGTTGCACTCAACAAGTTTTCTCCTTCAGTGATTTAATTTGTAGGTTTTTTAAAATTTAAAACTCTCTTTTACATTGTAAAAGAATAAAATTTGCCACACCGAATTTTTTTTTTTTTTTTTGAAAATTAGATTATTTAAAAAATGTCCTAAAATATAAGATCTGCACAAAAAGCGGTTGCTTATGCGACCTTTATAAAAGAGAAGGAATTGTTAAAGTACCAATCATTTGAGGTCCAGATGTCGAGCCTGGAACATCTTAAACTCCTAGGCAAAAGTAAAGTAAAAAAAAACTCTTCTAAGAAAATGTCCCAATAGTGTTATTAAAAGTGTATGTGAATGTGCTTTAAATGTATTACAGGGTAACGTTCCTTTGTCTAAAAGACAGAAACGTAAACTGGCCGTATATAAACGGACTTTGCGTACATTAGGTGATAAAAAGATACCCTTATTTAAAAAACGGAGACTATTGGTACAAAAAGGTGATGGATTTCTTTCGTTGCTCATTCCTGCCGCAGTTTCTGTACTGAGCACATTAATTAATGGAGTTCGCTCGTAAATTTATCCTTGTACCCTCGGATCGAGAATTAGAATTTGCTGAAAACCATTTATCAGATTTAGATCAGCAAATGAGCACCATTTTAAACAAGAAGTTATCCGAAGATGAAAAAGCCAAGCAATACCTTCAAATACTTCAAAAATATGTAACATTTCCCCAATTAAAATCAGAAACACAAGAAAGTGTTCAGCTTAGCAAAGAAGAAGAGAAAAAGTTTACCATGGAAGAAGAAATTGTGAATTCCGCTCCAGTGAAATTTAAGAACATTGCCAAAAGAATTATAGACTTTTTAAAACTTCACAATGATATTATTACATGGACTCCATCTAAAGAATTAATCATGAACCAAGTTAAAATTAATAATTCTAATGTTCAAGACTTGGTGAATTATTTGTTAAGAAATCAACAGACCAAGCCTGTAGGTTATGAAGAGTTTAAAAAATTCTTAGATGTTGTAGATTTTCCCAGGGAGTTTGTAAAAAACAAGTATCTGTTTACAATGTATGCTAAACCTAAATGTGTAAAAAAGAAAAGAAAATTGTATTCAACTTCTTGGATAAAATATTAAATAAAAAGAAAGATATTAGTTAAATTTGGTGTGTTTTTATGTGTGAAAAAATATTTTTTAATTTCAGGTTGAAAAAAACTGATCCAGATTTTTTTTTTAAAGGTAAGTTTTTTTTCCTTAAAAAATGTGCAGATGTCATGAGTAAAATAAATCTTTTTTTTTTCCAGTAATTTACAATGGAAAATAATTTTTAAGCTTAAATGAAACCTTTAAAATTTATTCTATAACTAAAAGGTAAAAGAAAAGTTATTTAAGAAAATTGTAAATTGCACTTTATTAATAAGAAAGACAAAACTAAAATTCCAAGCAAATTAATATTTTATTTCTTAAAAATCATTTTTACACCATACCTTTTCTTCACAAAATGAAATACATGAAAATCGCTATTTCTTACAGAAAGATTAGATACAATTGATTCCAAACATAATCCTTGACATCGTTTTAACAAATAATAAGCACAATATTGTCCACAAACATTTGATGTTACACTCTGAAGAGAAACTTGATTCCATGTCACACAGTTAAACTTGCTAGTAAATTTTGCTATGTCATCACCATAAGTCATGGGAGGAAGTCCATAAGAATCGAAAAATACTAAAGTCTGATTATTTTCAATGAAGAAAGCCAGCCAGTGCGTCCCTTTCTCGTTGTGTTTATCAGTGTTGACTACAATAGCTGCTGGGAAACGATGAACATCTGGGATTTTATCTGAAGGGAAACTCCAGTGTAGTACTTTGCTGTCCATTTGTCATGAGAGAGTATTCTATGAATTTCTGAAGAATTCATTAGTTACCAAAATCGTAGATAATATTTCTAGATTTATTGATTTCTATTAAGTTTTCAAATTCTGCATAGACTATTAACGATGTTGTTATTGGCAGAGGGAAACCGAATTTTACCTCCAGTCTCAAATTACTATGACGGACTAAATTCAAGTGAGAACCATCACACAAGTCAGGTGATAGATCGAAAAGAAATAAGCAGTATCCTTCTGGATACTCTGATCTCGAAAGATACAATCCTCGGTTTTCTGCATTGGCAAATAAATTCTGATAAGCACGAATAAAGGTTTTATTCATGAAATCAGGTTGAAGAGGATTGTGAGTCATAGGTTGCCCATCTACGTAAATGCCAATAAAATTGATATGATTGTGCTTAAATTCGAAGGGAGATTTTTTATAGTTTCCGTTGAAAGCATCATTATCGACACAAGCAACAATTAAGCGTTTAGGCATCTGGCCCGTAAAAATACTATCTTGAACAAAACTCATATTTCCTGATGGAATGGAATACACTTTGCAAAGCACTCGGTTGATAGGATATTTCGCTGTCGCTTTTTCTAAACTTTTTGCATGCCCTAAAATTACACCTGGACGGACTCGAACTTTGCGTACAAATAATGAGGCATGTTCCAATGACACTTTAAAATTCCCCTCCCCCAGTAAACAAAATTCCGGTTTGCTGCGGATAAGTTTAATTTTCATATCGACCATGTTCAGCAAAAGTCTTTCTTGATGAAACATATCTAGATGTAGCCGTCCAATCATATCCACTGTAGCACTAAGTTTAAATTCTTCTGCTCTTTTATTGAATCCCTCATTAGGTTGCTTATCCGCAGTATCAAAAACATTCATACGGCCTGCTGTATTTTTAAAATATAATTCTGATGATAATTGAGAAGTTTTCGTATCAAAACCATGATTAAGTAATTTTTCTATGATGGCTCTGTAAGGGTACGTGTTATTGCTGGAGGAAATAAGTCTTTCATTTAAGCTTATATCAACTTGAGAAAAGAGGGAGTGCAGAAACAAATTCACGGGTCCCACTTTATCATCTTTTCCGAGAGAGCCGCCATTGCTTTTCAAAATTTTAACTTTGACGTATAACTGAGTTTGAGATAAATCCAAATAGTCATCGCCACTACCCGCGACATTGAATTCGACAGGACTTCCATCCGACACATTCGCAAGGGGATGAAATTCTATCCATTGTCCTCTTTCTATAACTGTTTGGGTTGGAGGTAATGTAAATAAATCGAGTTCAGATTTGGCGCATTCTGGAGAATCTTTTAAGAGGAAAGCCATTATGGGTTGAAAATGTCACGTCTTTGCACTTTCCTGGCTTTAGACGAAATGAAGCGTTTGGGAGATTTGCGTTTCCTTTTAAACTTTCCGTGACCAATCATCTCATCTGCTTTTTGAACTGCTTTCCTTGCTAATTTTTTTCCACTTTCTTTAGATCTGGTTTTAAAGGCTGATTTAAAATTTTCTCCTGATATCACATCGTTTGCAATTTGCGTTCCTGCACGTAGAGCTTCTTTTCCAACAGTTTTTGCTCCCTTAATTAAAAATGGCATGGCACTACGGAAAAGTTTCGCAAAAAATCCACCTATTCCGTATCCTTTCTGTAAAACCATTCCCTGATAATACGGCTGACCTTTTCTAGTTTGTCCCACATAATAATCCTCAAAGTGTTTGGTGCAACAAGCATATGGAATGAGCATTTTTGATACAGCTTTTAGAACGTTTACACTATGAATGAATAATTTTTTCTTTTGGTAAAGCTTTTTATAGAATTTGTCAAAAACGAAAGTGGAGCACTATGAAAACTTTACCTCTTTCAAACGGCACCAGACTCCCCGAATGAGATCTTATTTCGATTTCAATCGTTTGAAAATGTTGGCGAATCACTGGTAAATAAAAAGGTCGAGAGTAATGTTTGTCAATAATCTCTCCGTCTTTCCCTTCCACTGTTACAATTTTCAGAAGGGGGGCTTGTACGTCACCTACGATTTGTGGTTCAACTAAATCACAGTATACATACATAACGGGGAAAAAACCATTCGGATTCGCTACGAAAGGACTTTGGACACTTCCTTCGTAGACACCCGGTTCAAATCCTAAGAGCTCAGCTAGTCCTCCGTGAAGAACCACTTTTGATTGTTCATCCGTCTTTATCATTACTCTTTTCGTTATGTTATGATAAGAAAATTCAATTTTGTTTTTATGAGAAACTAAAGTCATAGCTTTTAATATGTCCGGTATCGTTTCATAATAACCAGGAGGAATATGCCGTCCTTCCAGTTCTCCATTGTGAACAGCAAACCCAACTAAATTATTATCTTTTCCGACATTATACCATGAATGAGGGTAAATAATATTTAGGAGAGCTAGTTCCCAGTCCCCATTACTAAGATCAATAGGAGACGGTAGTTGGGTAATAAATCGAGAAATTTTATTGTCTGGAAAAAATCTCCTAGAGCTATCGCTTATGAGTGTTACGTAGAAGGACATTTTCGCTCAAATGAAAAGTAAAATACAGTACGCATGTTTTTATATCATTTTCAAATTTGAAACCCAAGTATTAAATTTTTCAGGGTAACCCTGAAATTTAACAAAGTATTCTGATTTTCCCCAATGCTTTCTTGTCTTCAGTACCTTTTCGACAGGATAGTACCCACAGTCCGCTACTTTTTGTAATTCTTGTTTATAGAAGGTTCCTTGTATATCTTCTCCCGCTAAATCTCTTAATTTATAGACGATAGGATTTCGACGAATTATTTTATGGATTGTAAAAATTTCTCTTGTCCAATTTTGATCGTATCCTTTCTCGAAGAGCAATTTTTCGCGGCTGATGCGTACCGTGTCCCCAATCTTTAAATCTGAAGGAACAGGTTTTTGTGCTGATTGCTAACCGTACAAAGTTTTCCAAATTTTTTCTTGATTTTGTAGCGTAACCGATGCAGGTTCTGTCTTAATACTTCGATGCCATGTGTTGTTATAACTGGATATCAATTTATCTATAACATCGATGTACCTTCGTGTATTCATTTCGGTAAAGTATTTCCACATTTTAGTTTTAAGGGTCCTATTAAACCGTTCCACGACAGAAGCTTTTGTATTATTGTGTGTCGTAAAAAAGTGGATATTTTTCTTTTTCAAAAAATTTTGAACTTGCTTATTGGTAAACTCTTTTCCTGCATCTGTCTGTAAAGACTCGGGTGTACGTTCCGAAAATATCTTTTTGAAAGCAGATTTAATGGACACAGCTGTTTTATCTTTGAGAGGGATAGCCCAAGCGTATTTGGAAAAAATATCTATGCACGTCAGTAAATATTTATAACCACTATTAAAAGATACCAGCGATTGCATATCCACTAAATCAGACTGAAATTGTTCGTCGATGCCCCCTACAATGACTCGGTTGCGTTGGAATCTGTGCCGCAGAGGTCTGTGAAGCGTATAAGAATCTTTCGCCTGCAACCATCTTTTGATTTCTTTGCTTTTTACTCCAGAAACACGTTGTAAAGCATTTATACCACCGAGGCTTGCCGGCTACGCTGGATCCCGATATGTCAGATTCAGAATTTCTGACATTACAACAGGAATTTTTATCAACAGAAAAAGTTATGTTCATCCTCGGGCAAGCACTACCCAAATGAAATGATAAATCAAAGTGGATATTTATTTATACTTTTTTATACCCCGCTTCACCTAATCCTAATAACATCTTTTTTAAAAATATTAACTATTTAGTATTTTTTTAGTTAGAAAATTAAAATTCATGCCGAGTCACTCAAAAAGTATACAAATTTTTTTAAAAAAAAACAAAACAATATTTTGAAACAAAAAAGAAAGCAATACAAAAAAGTGAATAAAAACTAATATTTTATTTTATTTTTTCAAAAAGAACTATTCAGTAAATCTTTAAACAAATTAGTTTCTTCACATACATATAAATTTTGAATAATATTCAGTACATCATTTACATTAATAACATCAAAAAAGTCATCAGTAACAATTAGTTTACTAAAATTTATATTACATTCATTTTCACGAATGAAGTCATTTGCTATCTCAGGCCAATTAACTGTAAACAAAGCCTGGTCAAAATAAGTTTCACATTTTTCAGCACGGCTTGTTGATAAGCATTCATGTCCGAGCTGATTATTAATCCCTTGTTTGCAACCAAAACACACAAAAAGTTCTGAAATTTTTTTAGAAATAAATTTTTCAATACACTTACACAAAGAGTCCTGCAGCTCATGAAATCCATTTGGACGGTCTGGATCACCAGCATATTCATTCAATTCAAAATGTGTATCACCAACCACCTGCTTTTTCACAAAATAGTTAAGAGTTTTAGAAATAAGTGTTTCCTTCGCGACACCACATATTTCGCTATATATGGAGTCCAGTTTGCGTAAATGTTCTTTCCTCAACAGAACACGTTCCGGTACAAATTCAAATCGTAAATCATTTCTTTGGAACAATCTTTGTAGTGATATAATTAGTTCACCGTTGACATTTTGTTTTGAAACACACACATCTTTCTTCACAATAAAAACACTATCGGAACCTTCAAAGGAAGCAAATGTATTGGTATGATCGCTCAATTCTTTCCATACTAGAGGAGAAAGCGAAACTCCATCTTTGCTAGGATGTAGCAAATCGTTGTCATCAGTCACATATTTCCGAACGTGAACACGAGTCAAACCTAAAAAACACGATACAGTGACAAAAATATCCCCTCCGAGATGAAACATATTTTTTGGCAAAGAATCAAGCTTCAGCAAAGTTTCGTCATATGAAGCACCGCAAAACTTTATTGATGATAAACATGAATTTGCAGCTAGACGTTTCATTATGCACAACAGTACAACAAAGCAAACACAAAACTAAATAAGCAACGCGTGGTAACAACTTCCAAAATTTAGCAAGTAATGAATTTCGGAGGCAATCCAGCGGTTGAAACTCGGCTCCGAACTTTTTACTTCGTCTGAATACGCGGATTGGTTAAGAGGGCATGACATCATTTTTCTGCTTTCTGATTGGTCCACAGAAATGTATTCGTTCACACAAAGGGAGTGAAAAGGCAGACGCCATTTCCCAACCAAATCATGCACAAACATGATAAGGGTGACGTCATTTACCCACCAAGAAAATTCTTCAAAATGGCGGCTATAGAGGAAATCCAAGATGGCGGAGCACGGAAAAACCTTATGCAGATAATTAAGAACCATATCAACCAAGGAATTGTGGGGTATCGCTTAAAGACTTGGATGCGGTCCCCCTCAATCCCTTTTTATTAATTATTGGATGGTAGCGAGTTCGTACCCCGTGAAAAGAAAATATATTACATTTTCATATTATTTTTTTTACGATCCTGTTACTTTTAGATGATGTTCTGGACGCTAGATGGCGCCAGCAGTAACATAGCTTCAAGAAAATCAGTACAGATGTAAAAATATCATTTTAACTCTTTCCCTGCAGATAATAAATAATTTTAAAAAATTTCTTCCATTCGAAAATAATATCACCCACTTAGAAGAAAAAAAATTCATTTGATAAATTGAAAATATTAATTAAAAATTAAGCACAAAATAATCTTTACAATATCTTAAAGAAGGTAATCAATGTTCGAAAAAAATTAAGAAATTAAAATATATGTCTTCTACCTCTCTTTCATCGTTTAAAAGAAACTTTTCGATCGTTAAACTCGTTGAACGCTTTGCCTTTTTTTTTTCTAAGTACGAATTTTTAGTCTTCTGTGGTAACAAAAGCGTGGCTCAGAGGTTAAAGCGCGTAGCTGGAGATCTCGACATCGTGGGTTCGGGCCCACGCAATTTTTGAAACTGTCATGAAGGGCAGCATAAATCACCGTACAAAACAAAATGGCCGATGTTCTCCAAAGACCAGGTGATTAATAAATTAATTAGGTAAGTTAAATAATAATTAATTAAATCTTTCATAAATACTTACCGAATAAAATTAATGAATGCCTCGGCGATTCAGCACGCACGGCATGGCGGGAAAAGGATGAGTCATTCCAAAGGAACACCACGTGATCAATATGGCGGGCGGACGTCACGTGATCCAACATGGCGAATGGAAGTCACGTTATCCAATATGGCGGATGCCACGCCCCCGTTGCGTCATCCTTTGTTCTATTACGTCATGGCGGCATCCTTTTGCCGCATATAGTGGGGGCATACTACTCAGAGTTTACTATTATTAGAACGAAAATACGTGAATACTATGGAGAAATATTTATCAATAAAAAAAGTACTTTCAAAACATGTATTTTTCTTTGACGTATTATTTTAAAGCACAGGAATTTTGTTATCCTTACACTCTTATGAAAATGGCTTCATCAACCTTCGGCTGGGTAAAAATTCATCTAAATATAAACACAATACAGAAATATATCAAACTATTTTTAATTCTTTAATATCCACCTCTTTAAGATAATATAAACTATTTAGCGTAACGTTAACTTACGTTACATAATTAGCAAGAACAATACACCAAAATGAGTTTTGGTGATCGATGTGCATAGTGTATATACTGCTTTTCCTACTTTTCATTATTTATTCTTTATTATATTTCCTTAATTAGTGCTGGCAAATCGATATGGATCTTGCGCCCTCTGGGGCAGCACTTTGATGTGTATTATGTATTAAAAATTTCAGCAACTGGTCTGTGCAACTATGCTCAGCCCACTCCTTTTGTATGCCTCAACAACTACCCCTACGCTATTCCGTTAGCTTCAAGACACGGAAGCAGGAAGACGCTACAGCTGTAGCACCTACGAGGAGAAAGATATGCCAAAGTTTTTACACTACAGATGTGCTAATTTGCTTTTACGATTTGAAAGTTATGCTTCAGATATATTTAAATCGCTATTTTACCTAAGTTTTGCCACTGTTACATATTGCCACATTGTATGTGATTCAGAACTTCAAGTGCACAGGTTTGTTCCATCATTTGGATTTATTTTTCACTTTTATGATACCCACTAAGGACAGATATGGATAGGTAAGGATTTCAGGGTCGTGTTCCTATTAAATAAGCGAAGCCCTATGACCTATATATCATTAGAGGTAATGTATTTATCCCTAGGAAGGGCTATAAATAATAAGATCAATCATATGCTTACATACGGAACGATCACAACAGACGACATTCTGACATCATACCGGGCGACGACATTTCATACGACCATCATACCAGACATTCTGAACATGCAAAACCCAGTGAATAGACTATAAAACTTCAATCCTCTACATTCCTCAATAATAAGATATACTAATTTGGAAAGATGCTCAGTAGAATTCAAGGTAGGTCTGTCTACTATGAGGCTCAGGAAGCTATCTACTACCAGCTCCCCCACAACCGGGGTTAATTAGACGGATCGAGACTCATCGCTCCTAAACATTTCAACTCCACTAGTGTCTATTCTCTATATTTGCCTGCACAGGTAAGAATGGCAACTCGATGGCATGTATTTAGGAAAGGTACCCTCGTGTGTCTACGGCTTCCGAAGGCCATATGTTGAAGGGAGCGATACACGATCTTATTACTGACAGTACGACTGTCGCCTGCTTCAGCTAGGGGGTAATTTGAGCTATTGTTTACTTCGTTGACAGTGAGGCTGAGACGTCTCACTCGACGATTATTCTAAGTTAACTGTGCTTTGCACTTTGCCCTATCCCTAGTTCTTTTTCCCGCCATCCGTGCATTCTCGGTATGCACTTGACACTGTCTAATGTTGAAATGCTGTCCCGCTGAGGATTTTGGAAACTGTATTTCTCATGCGACGAGTGACTACTATCTGCCCGATATTGAAGCTGTCTATGTCATAAAGTTTACGTATACTGGTATGTGAAACCATGATTGTCAACAACCACAGTGCTAGCTTTATGTGCATTTAGCACAATTTCCTCACGTAAGCCCAGATGCGGCGCAGCGCTATTCAATTTCCATAGCCATGTCTATCCCTAATTTAGTGTAGTTACAACACATGAAGCTTGGACATACGTATAACGATTGCAATAGAAAAAGATTAATTTACTACCAAAAAAGAGGAGAAAAAGACACAGTATATTGGTTCAGAAAAATCAAGGACATTTTTTCTAAATGTTTAATTGTTCTTTTATAAAGAGAAACTTAAAGTAGGGAAAGTAGAAACAAATATCAAAATTAATTCGGATTACAATCAGAAAAAAATTTAAACACCTATATTAAAAGACGAAATGTCATCTCTTTATCCAAAAGATCTTGAATGTATTAAGTTCCATCAGGTCTAGGCTACAATTCATACCTCTAAGTCTACTCCTTTATGGTTTGAAAAAATAAGATATGAAACCGGAATTAAAGCTGTACCTCTAGATGCATATCCTCGAAATATCCTGATGTGTCTCCCATGGATTAATGTGCATTGTTACGTTTAAAACTTGGAACTCTTGGAAATCAATATGTAATATGATGGTTCAACAAGAGGACTCTCAGACGGAATATATTAGAAAATGAGATTATAAGATGTGTTTATATATGTAAATCTTTGCTTGTTGAATTTTAAATTTCAGACTGAACGTTTGAGGATTATTCATAGTGTTTCCTTTATTCTCATTTTTATTAATAATGCCTCATAAATATTTATTCAAATATATGAAAATTTCATTTTGTAATTTATAAAATACGCTGTTTTTAAATATTTTTAACCCAGTGGGATATTAGCCCGAATTCTGATCAAACGTGTATGTGTGCAAATGAAAAAAAATGAACTCTTTGCGCGTAATACAAAGTATGAAAGCTTTCAGTTTAATATTTGTTTTTCCTGTATCTCTGGGTTTGTAAATTCTTTAACATCCAGTATATATACAATCGAGACATTTTCATAAAAAATTATTTAAATCCATTTCTTCCAAATTCCATGTCGTGACTGATTTGTTTGAGTAAAAGTCAGGTTATTTGAAAAAGGCAAAGAAAAGGATGGTTACGTACCTGGCGCGAGGAAGGGCTTTGCGGAGAACATTCTAAGGGAAATTGCCTCATATACGTTGAGATAAGGGAAACTGCAGAAGCCAACCATGCAGCCAGCACGTTTGCGAGGAATGAAACAGGGTAAAACTCTTAGCAATCTTAATGACAGAGCATATTGCTATGGAACATATATTGAAAATACTTCGTTTGAAAAGAAAGCAATATAACCTCATTTATTATTTCTAGTACGTTTTGACATGAAGGCCACAGAGAGAAAAAAATCTAAAATAAAAAATAACATCCTTATTCGTGTTTTCATGATAATCTGGAGATTTGTTATGCGAAATGCCGACAAATCACTTACGAAAAACAAAAAGGAAGTGGCTGACGGTCACTTCGAATTGGGAGCACAGACAACAAGGCAAAATATGCCTAAGAAAAATTTCAATAATAGCTACAGCTTTCCTTAATTCAATGAGAAGTTATAGTTAAAAATAGAGCATATTGGTAAATCATAACTGAATATTGTGTGTAAACTACTAAATTAATTTAAGAACACAAAAAGTAATTTAGCAATAGCATTTAACAGCAAATGATCATTTTAATTTCAGGTTAAGATATAATTTCATTTTTATTTTACAGTTCTGAAATGTAGCTGCAAAAAAAATTTTAAACTGACTTTCTGTTTGCATTTCAGCTGTAGCGAAATCGATTGGACTGAAAACATCCTTCCTCTCTCTTATAGAATAAGGCAATTTTTTCCGTTCAAATCCAATGCTCAGTCAATGAGATCGTCACTTAGTCAGTCATTTTTCAGTCAAAGTCCAATTTTTATTCAGTCACTGGTCAGGCAAGGAGATGTTCCCTTTCTCGTTCCCTGTTCAGTGAATGTCCAGTTTTTAGTCTGTCAGTGGTCAGTCAATGAGATCGTCACTTAATCAGTCATTGCTCAGTCAATGTCCAATTTTTAGGCAGTCACTGGTCAGTCAATGAGATTGGTGTCATGGCAAACGAATTTTTGACGAATATGAATTGAAATTGTGTAAACTTGTCTGAGATCTCGATAATATGCTATAGTTCCTTGATTTATTTTTAATTTTTTAAAGAAGAAATATTTTACTAATGGTTTTCTTAGGTTTGAAATTTTGAAACGCTTGCTATGAGTGGTAGAATGGATTGGTGTCATGGCAAACAAATTTTTGACGAATATGAATTGAAATTGTATAAACCTATCTGAGATTTCGATAATATGCTATAAGTCCTTTGTTTATTTTAAATTTTTTAAAGCAGAAATATTTTAGTAATGGTTTTCTTAGGTTTGAAATTTTGAAACGCTTGCTATGAGTCGAAGAAGGATGTTCAGTGTATTCTTCATCAATATAGATAACAGGCATGGTACCAACGACGGCATCAACAGGGTGTTCTTGAGAATCTTGAATTGGTTTGAGTTCTGTTCTGTCTATTTGATCCAATTTGCCATTCATTCCTGGTTCATTATTTGTGTTAAGGAGATTACCAGAATCGATGTCACTTTGTGCTCCAAGATCGTTATGTGATATAATGCATTCAGCATCCAATGATTTAAAACAGGGATTCAAACTGAATTCTTCTTGGTTCAACATGGTTATACTGCTATTCGGGCCTATTTGATTACATGAGTTATCAAGTTTTGGAAAATCAAAATCCTTTTCTGTTTCATGTTGGAGGTAATTAAATTGGTTTTCATCGCTGATATTGTGCACATCATAAGGATTATTATCGAAATCTTTGGCAAAATGGTGGATGTGGTCAGTATCACTATCAATATGCAAATTAAGAAGATTATTATCAAAAGCTTCGTTATTAACTTCGAGGAGATCGGCGTCTCTGTTTATATCCACATCAAAGGAATCATCATTAAATTCATTAATATCATCATATGAATCAAGGAAATCTAAATTAAGTACCTTCTTTCCGGTGTTAAACTTGTGTTCATTACGGTTAATAGAGTTTTCATCATTATTTTTCCGAGTTTTCTCTTCTCGCCCGGGAAACAAAAGAAACACAGTCGCAAAACAAATAAGTATGCCCAATAGGCTGTCGATAAAGGGTGTTGGTATAAAAAGGTAGCACAATACTGTGAAAAAAAAGAACTCCATTTCTAAAAATGATTCCAATTCGATTTCAGCATTAAAAATAACAAGTTTAAGCAAATAAGCTCCACACGTAAGTTTTTAGCGCCACTAGATTCGGTATCTCTAATGATTATGGTTTATAAGCATTGTTAAAAATGTATACATTAACTTTGTTGTAATTCAACAAAAGCCTAAAACAATTATTGGTAAATTCATTGTTTCGAACGCTATTAAAAGGATTCCTTGAATATGTAACAATGAAAGGTATTCTGATATATAACTCATAATAGAAGGAAAATTCTATGTGTCTGACTTTCGTTTGGGCTGAGTGTAAGCTAATAGACCCAGGGCTACGAATTTGCTACATAGGTGCATCTAGACAAGAGCCAGTGCACCTCGAAACGAGGTTTCCAAAATTTGAATGAGGTTTCAAATTTTATTTTTTAAATTTTTGTTTTATTCATTTGTCTTTGATAAAATCGTATTAAATCGATAATTCTCTTTCATTACATCAGCAATAATGGCACGAGGCCATTGTTGCTGTTGTATCCCTGTTGCCATTTGGAAAAATGAGGGCGAAAATTAGCGTTTTAAGAATTTTTAATTAATATCTCTGATTTTTGCTATTTTTTGGATAAAAGTGTAAGCGGAAAAGTGGAAAACGAACCAACGCTAAACTACCGCTGCCATACATATTCAAATAAATATTTATTTTTGGGGGGGCTTCTTGCTATACAAAACATAAACGTAATACTTATATATAACCAGAGATTACTATTATTAGAACGAAAATACGTGAATACTATGGAGAAAATATTTATCAATAAAAAAAGTACTTTCAAAACATGTATTTTTCTTTGACCTATTATTTTAAAGCACAGGAATTATGTTATCCTTACACTCTCATGAAAATGGCTTCATCAACCTTCGGCTGGGTAAAAATTCATCTAAATATAAACACAATACAGAAATATATATAAGTATTTTTAGTTCTTTAATATCCACCTCTTTAAGATAATATAAGCTATTTAGCGTAACGTTAACTTACGTTACATAATTAGCAAGAACAATACACCAAAATGAGTTTTGGTGATCGATGTGCATAGTGCATATACTGTTTTTCCTACTTTTCATTATTTATTCTTTATTATATTTCCTTAATTAGTGCTGGCAAATCGATATGGATCTTGCGCCCTCTGGGGCAGCACTTTGATGTGTATTATGTATTAAAAATTTCGGCAACTGGTCTGTGCAACTATGCTCACTAACTCCTTTTGTATGCCTCAACAACTACCCCTACGCTATTCCGTTAGCTTCAAGAGACGGAAGTAGGAAGACGCTACAGCTGTACCACCTACGAAGAGAACGATATGCCAAAGTTTTTATACTACAGATGTGCTAATTTGCTTTTACGATTTGAAAGTTATGATTCAGATATATTTAAATCGCTATTTTACCTAAGTTTTGCCACTGTTACATATTGCCACATTGTATGTGATTCAGAACTTCAAGTGCACAGGTTTGTTCCATCATTTGGATTTATTTTTCACTTTTATGATACCCACTAAGGACAGATATGGATAGGTAAAGATTTCAGGGTCGTGTTCCTTTTAAATAAGCGAAGCCCTATGACCTATATATCATTAGAGGTAATGTATTTATCCCTAGGAAGGGCTATAAATAATAAGATCAAACATATGCTTACATACGGAACGATCACAACAGACGACATTCTGACATCATACCGGGCGACGACATTTCATACGACCATCATAACAGACATTCTGAACATGCAAAACCCAGTGAATAGACTATAAAACTTCAATCCTCTACATTCCTCAATAATAAGATATACTAATTTGGAAAGATGCTCAGTAGAATTAAAGGTAGGGCTGTCTACTACGAGGCTCAGGAAGCTGTCCACTACCAGCTCCCCCACAACCGGGGTTAATTAGACGGATCGAGACTCATCGTTCCTAAACATTTCAACTCCACTAGTGTCTATTCTCTATATTTTCCTGCCCAGGTAAGAATGGCAACAAGATGGCATGCATTTAGTAAAGGTACCCTCGTGTGTCTACGGCTTCCGAAGGCCATATGTTGAAGGGAGCGATACACGATCTTATTACTGACTGTACGACTGTCGCCTGCTTCAGCTAGGGGGTAATTTGAGCTATTGTTTACTTCGTTGACAGTGAGGCTGAGACGTCTCACTCGACGATTATTCTAAGTTAACTGTGCTTTGCACTTTGCCCCATCGCTAGTTCTTTTTCCCGCCATCCGTGCATTCTCGGTATGCACTTGACACTGTCTAATGTTGAAATGCTGTCCGCTGAGGATTTTGGAAACTGTATTTCCCATGCGACGAGTGACTACTATCTGCCCGATATTGAAGCTGTCTATGTCATAAAGTTTACCTATACTGGTATGTGAAACCAAGATTATCAACAACCACAGTGCTAGCTTTATGTGCATTTAGCACAACTTCCTCACGTAAGCCCAGATGCGGCGCAGCGCTATTCAATTTCCATAGCCATGTCTGTCCCTAATTTAGTGTAGTTACAACACATGAAGCTTGGACATACGTATAACGATTGCAATAGAAAAAGATTAATTTACTACCAAAAAAGAGGAGAAAAAGACACAGTATATTGGTTCAGAAAAATCAAGGACATTTTTTCTAAAGGTTTAATTGTTCTTACTGGATTCTTTTATAAAGAGAAACTTAAAGTAAGGAAAGTAGAAACAAATATCAAAATTAATTCGGATTACAATCAGAAAAAAATTTAAACACCTATATTAAAAGACGAAATGTCATCTCTTTATCCAAAAGATCTTGAATATATTAAGTTCCATCAGGTCAAGGCTACAATTCATACCTCTAAATCTACTGCTTTATGGTTTGAAAAAATAAGATATGAAACCGGAATTAAAGCTGTACCCTCTAGATGCATATCCTCGAAATATCCTGATGTGTCTCCCATGGATTAATGTGCATTTGTACGTTTAAAACTTGGAACTCTTGGAAATCAATATGTAATATGATGGTTCAGCAAGAGGACTCTCAGACGGAATATATTAGAAAATGAGATTATAAGATGTGTTTATATATCTAAATCTTTGCAAAATCCTTAAAAAAATACCTGAACACCCCCTGTACTCAGTGGTTTGCGATAGGTTTGTTGAATTTTAAATTTCAAACTGAACGTTTGAGGATTATTCATAGTGTTTCCTTTATTCTCATTTTTATTAATAATGCCTCATAAATATTTAATCAAATATATGAAAATTTCATTTTGTAATTTATAAAATACGCTGTTTTTAAATATTTTCAACCCAGAGGGATATTAGCCCGAATTCTGATCAAATGTGTATGTGTGCAAATGAAAAAAAAAATGATCCCTTTGCGCGTAATACAAAGTATGAAAGCTTTCAATTTAATATTTGTTTTTCCTGTATCTCTGGGTTTGTAAATTCTTTAACATCCAGTATATATACAATCGAGACATTTTCATAAAAAAATTATTTAAATCCATTTCTTCCAAATTCCATGTCGTGACTGATTTGTTTGAGTAAAAGTCAGGTTATTTGAAAAAGGCAAAGAAAAGGATGGTTACGTACCTGGCGCGAGGAAGGGCTTTGCGGAGAACGTTCTAAGGGAAATTGCCTCATATACGTTGAGATAAGGGAAACTGCAGAAGCCAACCATGCAGCCAGCACGTTGGCGAGGAATGAAACAGGGTAAAACTCTTAGCAATCTTAATGACAGAGCATATTGCTATGGAACATATATTGAAAATACTTCGTTTGAAAAGAAAGCAATATAATCTCATTTATTATTTCTAGTACGTTATGAAATGAAGGCCACAGAGAGAAAAAAATCTAAAATAAAAAATAACATCCTTATTCGTGTTTTCATGATAATCTGGAGATTTTTTATGCGAAATACCGACAAATCACTTACGAAAAACAAAAAGGAAGTGGCTGACGGTCACTTCGAATTGGGAGCACAGACAACAAGGCAAAATATGCCTAAGAAAAATTTCAATAATAGCTACAGCTTTCCTTAATTCAATGAGAAGTTATAGTTAAAAATAGAGCATATTGGTAAATCATAACTGAATATTGTGTGTAAACTAGTAAATTAATTTAAGAACACAAAAAGTAATTTAGCAATAGCATTTAACTGCAGATAATCATTTTAATTTCAGGTTAAGATATAATTTCATTTTTATTTTACAGTTCTGAAATGTAGCTGCAAAAAAGAATTATAAACTGACTTTCTGTTTGCATTTCAGCTGTAGCGAAATCGATTGGACTGAAAACATCCTTCCTCTCTCTTATCGAATAAGGCAATTTTTTCAGTTCAAATCCAATGCTCAGTCAATGAGATCGTCACTTAGTCCGTTATTTTTCAGTCAAAGTCCAATTTTTATTCAGTCACTGGTCAGGCAAGGAGATGTTCCCTTTCTCGGTCCCTGTTCAGTGAATGTCCAATTTTTAGTCTGTCAGTGGTCAGTCAATGAGATCGTCACTTAATCAGTCATTGCTCAGTCAATGTCCAATTTTTAGGCAGTCACTGGTCAGTCAATGAGATTGGTGTCATGGCAAACGAATTTTTGACGAATATGAATTGAAATTGTGTAAACTTGTCTGAGATCTCGATAATATGCTATAAGTCCTTGGTTTATTTTTAATTTTTTAAAGCAGAAATATTTTACTAATGGTTTTCTTAGGTTTGAAATTTTGAAACGCTTGCTATGATTGGTAGAAGGGATTGGTGTCATGGCAAACAAATTTTTGACGAATATGAATTGAAATTGTATAAACCTATCTGAGATCTCGATAATATGCTATAAGTCCTTTGTTTATTTTAAATTTTTTAAAGCAGAAATATTTTAGTAATGGTTTTCTTAGGTTTGAAATTTTGAAACGCTTGCTATGAGTCGAAGAAGGATGTTCAGTGTATTCTTCATCAATATAGATAACAGGCATGGTACCAACGACGGCATCAACAGGGTGTTCTTGAGAATCTTGAATTGGTTTGAGTTCTGTTCTGTCTATTTGATCCAATTTGCCATTCATTCCTGGTTCATTATTTGTGTTAAGGAGATTACCAGAATCGATGTCACTTTGTGCTCCATGATCGTTATGCGATACAATGCATTCAGCATCCAATGATTTAAAACAGGGATTCAAACTGAATTCTTCTTGGTTCAACATGGTTATACTGCTATTCGGGCCTATTTGATTACCTGAGTTATCAGGTTTTGGAAAATCAAAATCCTTTTCTGTTTCATGTTGGAGGTAATTAAATTGGTTTTCATCGCTGATATTGTGCACATCATAAGGATTATTATCGAAATCTTTGGCAAAATGGTGGATGTGGTCAGGATCACTATCAATATGCAAATTAAGAAGATTATTATCAAAACCTTCGTTATTAACTTCGAGGAGATCGGTGTCACTTTTTATATCCACATCAAAGGAATCATCATTAAATTCATTAATATCATCATATGAATCAAGGAAATCTAAATTAAGTACCTTCTTTCCGGTGTTAAACTTGTGTTCATTACGGTTAATAGAGTTTTCATCATTATTTTTCCGAGTTTTCTCTTCTCTTCCAGGAAACAAAAGAAACACAGTCGCAAAACAAATAAGTATGCCCAATAGGCTGTCGATAAAGGGTGTTGGTATAAAAACGTAGCACAATACTGTGAAAAAAAAGAACTCGATTTCTAAAAATGGTTCCAATTCGATTTCAGCATTAAAAATAACAAGTTTAAGCAAATAAGCTCCACACGTAAGTTTTTAGCACCACTAGATTCGGTATCTCTAATGATTCTGGTTTATAAGCATTGTTAAAAATGTATACATTAACTTTGTTGTAATTCAACAAAAGCCTAAAACAATTATTGGTAAATCCATTGTTTCGAACGCTATTAAAAGGATTCCTTGAATATGTAACAATGAAAGGTATTCTGATATATAACTCATAATAGAAGGAAGATTCTATGTGTCTGTCTTTCGTTTGGGCTGAGTGTAAGCTAATAGACCCAGGGCTACGAATTTGCTACATAGGTGCATCTAGACAAGAGCCAGTGCACCTCGAAACGAGGTTTCCAAAATTTGAATGAGGTTTCAAATTTTGTTTTTTAAATTTTTGTTTTATTCATTTGTCTTTGATAAAATCGCATTAAATCGATAATTCTCTTTCATTACATCAGCAATAATGGCACGAGGCCATTGTTGCTGTTGTATCCCTGTTGCCATTTGGAAAAATGAGGGCGAAAATTAGCGTTTTAAGAATTTTTAATTAATATCTCTGATTTTTGCTATTTTTTGGATAAAAGTGTAAGCGGAAAAGTGGAAAACGAACCAACGCTAAACTACCGCTGCCATACATATTCAAATAAATAATTCTTTTTGGGGGGGCTTCTTGCTATACAAAACATAAACGTAATACTTATATATAACCAGAGATTACTATTATTAGAACGAAAATACGTGAATACTATGGAGAAAATATTTATCAATAAAAAAAGTACTTTCAAAACATGTATTTTTCTTTGACCTATTATTTTAAAGCACAGGAATTATGTTATCCTTACACTCTCATGAAAATGGCTTCATCAACCTTCGGCTGGGTAAAAATTCATCTAAATATAAACACAATACAGAAATATATCAAAATATTTTTAATTCTTTAATATTCACCTCTTTAAGATAATATAAACTATTTAGCGTATCGTTAACTTACGTTACATAATTAGCAAGAACAATACACCAAAATGAGTTTTGGTGATCGATGTGCATAGTGTATATACAGTTTTTCCTACTTTTCATTATTTATTCTTTATTATATTTCCTTAATTAGTGCTGGCAAATCGATATGGATCTTGCGCCCTCTGGGGCAGCACTTTGATGTGTATTATGTATTAAAAATTTCGGCAATTGGTCTGTGCAACTATGCTCAGCCCACTTCTTTTGTATGCCTCAACAACTACCCCTACGCTATTCCGTTAGCTTCAAGAGACGGAAGTAGGAAGACGGTACAGCTGTACCACCTACGAGGAGAACGATATGCCAAAGTTTTTATACTACAGATGTGCTAATTTGCTTTTACGATTTGAAAGTTATGCTTCAGATATATTTAAATCGCTATTTTACCTAAGTTTTGCCACTGTTACATATTGCCACATTGTATGTGATTCAGAACTTCAAGTGCACAGGTTTGTTCCATCATTTGGATTTATTTTTCACTTTTATGATACCCACTAAGGACAGATATGGATAGGTAAAGATTTCAGGGTCGTGTTCCTATTAAATAAGCGAAGCCCTATGACCTATATATCATTAGAGGTAATGTATTTATCCCTAGGAAGGGCTATAAATAATAAGATCAAACATATGCTTACATACGGAACGATCACAACAGACGACATTCTGACATCATACCGGGCGACGACATTTCATACGACCATCATAACAGACATTCTGAACATGCAAAACCCAGTGAATAGACTATAAAACTTCAATCCTCTACATTCCTCAATAATAAGATATACTAATTTGGAAAGATGCTCAGTAGAATTCAAGGTAGGGCTGTCTACTACGAGGCTCAGGAAGCTGTCCACTACCAGCTCCCCCACAACCGGGGTTAATTAGACGGATCGAGACTCATCGTTCCTAAACATTTCAACTCCACTAGTGTCTATTCTCTATATTATCCTGCCCAGGTAAGAATGGCAACAAGATGGCATGCATTTAGTAAAGGTACCCTCGTGTGTCTACGGCTTCCGAAGGCCATATGTTGAAGGGAGCGATACACGATCTTATTACTGACTGTACGACTGTCGCCTGCTTCAGCTAGGGGGTAATTTGAGCTATTGTTTACTTCGTTGACAGTGAGGCTGAGACGTCTCACTCGACGATTATTCTAAGTTAACTGTGCTTTGCACTTTGCCCCATCGCTAGTTCTTTTTCCCGCCATCCGTGCATTCTCGGTATGCACTTGACACTGTCTAATGTTGAAATGCTGTCCCGCTGAGGATTTTGGAAACTGTATTTCCCATGCGACGAGTGACTACTATCTGCCCGATATTGAAGCTGTCTATGTCATAAAGTTTACCTATACTGGTATGTGAAACCATGATTATCAACAACCACAGTGCTAGCTTTATGTGCATTTAGCACAACTTCCTCACGTAAGCCCAGATGCGGCGCAGCGCTATTCAATTTCCATAGCCATGTCTATCCCTAATTTAGTGTAGTTACAACACATGAAGCTTGGACATACGTATAACGATTGCAATAGAAAAAGATTAATTTACTACCAAAAAAGAGGAGAAAAAGACACAGTATATTGGTTCAGAAAAATCAAGGACATTTTTTCTAAAGGTTTAATTGTTCTTACTGGATTCTTTTATAAAGAGAAACTTAAAGTAAGGAAAGTAGAAACAAATATCAAAATTAATTCGGATTACAATCAGAAAAAAATTTAAACACCTATATTAAAAGACGAAATGTCATCTCTTTATCCAAAAGATCTTGAATGTATTAAGTTCCATCAGGTCAAGGCTACAATTCATACCTCTAAATCTACTGCTTTATGGTTTGAAAAAATAAGATATGAAACCGGAATTAAAGCTGTACCCTCTAGATGCATATCCTCGAAATATCCTGATGTGTCTCCCATGGATTAATGTGCATTTGTACGTTTAAAACTTGGAACTCTTGGAAATCAATATGTAATATGATGGTTCAGCAAGAGGACTCTCAGACGGAATATATTAGAAAATGAGATTATAAGATGTGTTTATATATCTAAATCTTTGCAAAATCCTTAAAAAAATACCTGAACACCCCCTGTACTCAGTGGTTTGCGATAGGTTTGTTGAATTTTAAATTTCAGACTGAACGTTTGAGGATTATTCATAGTGTTTCCTTTATTCTCATTTTTATTAATAATGCCTCATAAATATTTATTCAAATATATGAAAATTTCATTTTGTAATTTATAAAATACGCTGTTTTTAAATATTTTCAACCCAGAGGGATATTAGCCCGAATTCTGATCAAATGTGTATGTGTGCAAATGAAAAAAAAAAATGATCCCTTTGCGCGTAATACAAAGTATGAAAGCTTTCAATTTAATATTTGTTTTTCCTGTATCTCTGGGTTTGTAAATTCTTTAACATCCAGTATATATACAATCGAGACATTTTCATAAAAAAATTATTTAAATCCATTTCTTCCAAATTCCATGTCGTGACTGATTTGTTTGAGTAAAAGTCAGGTTATTTGAAAAAGGCAAAGAAAAGGATGGTTACGTACCTGGCGCGAGGAAGGGCTTTGCGGAGAACGTTCTAAGGGAAATTGCCTCATGTACGTTGAGATAAGGGAAACTGCAGAAGCCAACCATGCAGCCAGCACGTTGGCGAGGAATGAAACAGGGTAAAACTCTTAGCAATCTTAATGACAGAGCATATTGCTATGGAACATATATTGAAAATACTTCGTTTGAAAAGAAAGCAATATAATCTCATTTATTATTTCTAGTACGTTTTGACGTGAAGGCCACAGAGAGAAAAAAACTAAAATAAAAAATAACATCCTTATTCGTGTTTTCATGATAATCTGGAGATTTTTTATGCGAAATGCCGACAAATCACTTACGAAAAACAAAAAGGAAGTGGCTGACGGTCACTTCGAATTGGGAGCACAGACAACAAGGCAAAATATGCCTAAGAAAAATTTCAATAATAGCTACAGCTTTCCTTAATTCAATGAGAAGTTATAGTTAAAAATAGAGCATATTGGTAAATCATAACTGAATATTGTGTGTAAACTAGTAAATTAATTTAAGAACACAAAAAGTAATTTAGCAATAGCATTTAACTGCAAATAATCATTTTAATTTCAGGTTAAGATATAATTTCATTTTTATTTTACAGTTCTGAAATGTAGCTGCAAAAAAAATTTTAAACTGACTTTCTGTTTTCATTTCAGCTGTAGCGAAATCGATTGGACTGAAAACATCCTTCCTCTCTCTTATCGAATAAGGCAATTTTTTCCGTTCAAATCCAATGCTCAGTCAATGAGATCGTCACTTAGTCAGTTATTTTTCAGTCAAAGTCCAATTTTTATTCAGTCACTGGTCAGGCAAGGAGATGTTCCCTTTCTCGGTCCCTGTTCAGTGAATGTCCAATTTTTAGTCTGTCAGTGGTCAGTCAATGAGATCGTCACTTAATCAGTCATTGCTCAGTCAATGTCCAATTTTTAGGCAGTCACTGGTCAGTCAATGAGATTGGTGTCATGGCAAACGAATTTTTGACGAATATGAATTGAAATTGTGTAAACTTGTCTGAGATCTCGATAATATGCTATAAGTCCTTGGTTTATTTTTAATTTTTTAAAGCAGAAATATTTTACTAATGGTTTTCTTAGGTTTGAAATTTTGAAACGCTTGCTATGATTGGCAGAAGGGATTGGTGTCATGGCTAACAAATTTTTGACGAATATGAATTGAAATTGTATAAACCTATCTGAGATCTCGATAATATGCTATAAGTCCTTTGTTTATTTTAAATTTTTTAAAGCAGAAATATTTTAGTAATGGTTTTCTTAGGTTTGAAATTTTGAAACGCTTGCTATGAGTCGAAGAAGGATGTTGAGTGTATTCGTCATCAATATAGATAACAGGGACGGTACCAACGACGGCATCAACAGGGTGTTCTTGAGAATCTTGAATTGGTTTGAGTTCTGTTCTGTCTATTTGATCCAATTTGCCATTCATTCCTGGTTCATTATTTGTGTTAAGGAGATTACCAGAATCGATGTCACTTTGTGCTCCAAGATCGTTATGCGATACAATGCATTCAGCATCCAATGATTTAAAACAGGGATTCAAACTGAATTCTTCTTGGTTCAACATGGTTATACTGCTATTCGGGCCTATTTGATTACCTGAGTTATCAAGTTTTGGAAAATCAAAATCCTTTTCTGTTTCATGTTGGAGGTAATTAAATTGGTTTTCATCGCTGATATTGTGCACATCATAAGGATTATTATCGAAATCTTTGGCAAAATGGTGGATGTGGTCAGTATCACTATCAATATGCAAATTAAGAAGATTATTATCAAAAGCTTCGTTATTAACTTCGAGGAGATCGGTGTCACTGTTTAGATCCACATCAAAGGAATCATCATTAAATTCATTAATATCATCATATGAATCAAGGAAATCTAAATTAAGTACCTTCTTTCCGGTGTTAAACTTGTGTTCATTACGGTTAATAGAGTTTTCATCATTATTTTTCCGAGTTTTCTCTTCTCTTCCAGGAAACAAAAGAAACACAGTCGCAAAACAAATAAGTATGCCCAATAGGCTGTCGATAAAGGGTGTTGGTATAAAAACGTAGCACAATACTGTGAAAAAAAAGAACTCCATTTCTAAAAATGGTTCCAATTCGATTTCAGCATTAAAAATAACAAGTTTAAGCAAATAAGCTCCACACGTAAGTTTTTAGCACCACTAGATTCGGTATCTCTAATGATTATGGTTTATAAGCATTGTTAAAAATGTATACATTAACTTTGTTGTAATTCAACAAAAGCCTAAAACAATTATTGGTAAATCCATTGTTTCGAACGCTATTAAAAGGATTCCTTGAATATGTAACAATGAAAGGTATTCTGATATATAACTCATAATAGAAGGAAGATTCTATGTGTCTGTCTTTCGTTTGGGCTGAGTGTAAGCTAATAGACCCAGGGCTACGAATTTGCTACATAGGTGCATCTAGACAAGAGCCAGTGCACCTCGAAACGAGGTTTCCAAAATTTGAATGAGGTTTCAAATTTTATTTTTTAAATTTTTGTTTTATTCATTTGTCTTTGATAAAATCGCATTAAATCGATAATTCTCTTTCATTACATCAGCAATAATGGCACGAGGCCATTGTTGCTGTTGTATCCCTGTTGCCATTTGGAAAAATGAGGGCGAAAATTAGCGTTTTAAGAATTTTTAATTAATATCTCTGATTTTTGCTATTTTTTGGATAAAAGTGTAAGCGGAAAAGTGGAAAACGAACCAACGCTAAACTACCGCTGCCATACATATTCAAATAAATAATTCTTTTTGGGGGGGCTTCTTGCTATACAAAACATAAACGTAATACTTATATATAACCAGAGATTACTATTATTAGAACGAAAATACGTGAATACTATGGAGAAAATATTTATCAATAAAAAAAGTACTTTCAAAACATGTATTTTTCTTTGACCTATTATTTTAAAGCACAGGAATTATGTTATCCTTACACTCTCATGAAAATGGCTTCATCAACCTTCGGCTGGGTAAAAATTCATCTAAATATAAACACAATACAGAAATATATCAAAATATTTTTAATTCTTTAATATTCACCTCTTTAAGATAATATAAACTATTTAGCGTATCGTTAACTTACGTTACATAATTAGCAAGAACAATACACCAAAATGAGTTTTGGTGATCGATGTGCATAGTGTATATACTGTTTTTCCTACTTTTCATTATTTATTCTTTATTATATTTCCTTAATTAGTGCTGGCAAATCGATATGGATCTTGCGCCCTCTGGGGCAGCACTTTGATGTGTATTATGTATTAAAAATTTCGGCAACTGGTCTGTGCAACTATGCTCAGCCCACTCCTTTTGTATGCCTCAACAACTACCCCTACGCTATTCCGTTAGCTTCAAGAGACGGAAGTAGGAAGACGGTACAGCTGTACCACCTACGAGGAGAACGATATGCCAAAGTTTTTATACTACAGATGTGCTAATTTGCTTTTACGATTTGAAAGTTATGCTTCAGATATGTTTAAATCGCTATTTTACCTAAGTTTTGCCACTGTTACATATTGCCACATTGTATGTGATTCAGAACTTCAAGTGCACAGGTCTGTTCCATCATTTGGATTTATTTTTCACTTTTATGATACCCACTAAGGACAGATATGGATAGGTAAAGATTTCAGGGTCGTGTTCCTATTAAATAAGCGAAGCCCTATGACCTATATATCATTAGAGGTAATGTATTTATCCCTAGGAAGGGCTATAAATAATAAGATCAAACATATGCTTACATACGGAACGATCACAACAGACGACATTCTGACATCATACCGGGCGACGACATTTCATACGACCATCATAACAGACATTCTGAACATGCAAAACCCAGTGAATAGACTATAAAACTTCAATCCTCTACATTCCTCAATAATAAGATATACTAATTTGGAAAGATGCTCAGTAGAATTCAAGGTAGGGCTGTCTACTACGAGGCTCAGGAAGCTGTCCACTACCAGCTCCCCCACAACCGGGGTTAATTAGACGGATCGAGACTCATCGTTCCTAAACATTTCAACTCCACTAGTGTCTATTCTCTATATTTTCCTGCCCAGGTAAGAATGGCAACAAGATGGCATGCATTTAGGAAAGGTACCTTCGTGTGTCTACGGCTTCCGAAGGCCATATGTTGAAGGGAGCGATACACGATCTTATTACTGACTGTACGACTGTCGCCTGCTTCAGCTAGGGGGTAATTTGAGCTATTGTTTACTTCGTTGACAGTGAGGCTGAGACGTCTCACTCGACGATTATTCTAAGTTAACTGTGCTTTGCACTTTGCCCCATCGCTAGTTCTTTTTCCCGCCATCCGTGCATTCTCGGTATGCACTTGACACTGTCTAATGTTGAAATGCTGTCCCGCTGAGGATTTTGGAAAGTGTATTTCCCATGCGACGAGTGACTACTATCTGCCCGATATTGAAGCTGTCTATGTCATAAAGTTTACCTATACTGGTATGTGAAACCATGATTATCAACAACCACAGTGCTAGCTTTATGTGCATTTAGCACAACTTCCTCACGTAAGCCCAGATGCGGCGCAGCGCTATTCAATTTCCATAGCCATGTCTATCCCTAATTTAGTGTAGTTACAACACATGAAGCTTGGACATACGTATAACGAGTGCAATAGAAAAAGATTAATTTACTACCAAAAAAGAGGAGAAAAAGACACAGTATATTGGTTCAGAAAAATATAGGACATTTTTTCTAAAGGTTTAATTGTTCTTACTGGATTCTTTTATAAAGAGAAACTTAAAGTAAGGAAAGTAGAAACAAATATCAAAATTAATTCGGATTACAATCAGAAAAAAATTTAAACACCTATATTAAAAGACGAAATGTCATCTCTTTATCCAAAAGATCTTGAATGTATTAAGTTCCATCAGGTCAAGGCTACAATTCATACCTCTAAATCTACTGCTTTATGGTTTGAAAAAATAAGATATGAAACCGGAATTAAAGCTGTACCCTCTAGATGCATATCCTCGAAATATCCTGATGTGTCTCCCATGGATTAATGTGCATTTGTACGTTTAAAACTTGGAACTCTTGGAAATCAATATGTAATATGATGGTTCAGCAAGAGGACTCTCAGACGGAATATATTAGAAAATGAGATTATAAGATGTGTTTATATATCTAAATCTTTGCAAAATCCTTAAAAAAATACCTGAACACCCCCTGTACTCAGTGGTTTGCGATAGGTTTGTTGAATTTTAAATTTCAGACTGAACGTTTGAGGATTATTCATAGTGTTTCCTTTATTCTCATTTTTATTAATAATGCCTCATAAATATTTATTCAAATATATGAAAATTTCATTTTGTAATTTATAAAATACGCTGTTTTTAAATATTTTCAACCCAGAGGGATATTAGCCCGAATTCTGATCAAATGTGTATGTGTGCAAATGAAAAAAAAAATGATCCCTTTGCGCGTAATACAAAGTATGAAAGCTTTCAATTTAATATTTGTTTTTCCTGTATCTCTGGGTTTGTAAATTCTTTAACATCCAGTATATATACAATCGAGACATTTTCATAAAAAAATTATTTAAATCCATTTCTTCCAAATTCCATGTCGTGACTGATTTGTTTGAGTAAAAGTCAGGTTATTTGAAAAAGGCAAAGAAAAGGATGGTTACGTACCTGGCGCGAGGAAGGGCTTTGCGGAGAACGTTCTAAGGGAAATTGCCTCATGTACGTTGAGATAAGGGAAACTGCAGAAGCCAACCATGCAGCCAGCACGTTGGCGAGGAATGAAACAGGGTAAAACTCTTAGCAATCTTAATGACAGAGCATATTGCTATGGAACATATATTGAAAATACTTCGTTTGAAAAGAAAGCAATATAATCTCATTTATTATTTCTAGTACGTTTTGACGTGAAGGCCACAGAGAGAAAAAAACTAAAATAAAAAATAACATCCTTATTCGTGTTTTCATGATAATCTGGAGATTTTTTATGCGAAATGCCGACAAATCACTTACGAAAAACAAAAAGGAAGTGGTTGACGGTCACTTCGAATTGGGAGCACAGACAACAAGGCAAAATATGCCTAAGAAAAATTTCAATAATAGCTACAGCTTTCCTTAATTCAATGAGAAGTTATAGTTAAAAATAGAGCATATTGGTAAATCATAACTGAATATTGTGTGTAAACTAGTAAATTAATTTAAGAACACAAAAAGTAATTTAGCAATAGCATTTAACTGCAAATAATCATTTTAATTTCAGGTTAAGATATAATTTCATTTTTATTTTACAGTTCTGAAATGTAGCTGCAAAAAAAATTTTAAACTGACTTTCTGTTTTCATTTCAGCTGTAGCGAAATCGATTGGACTGAAAACATCCTTCCTCTCTCTTATCGAATAAGGCAATTTTTTCCGTTCAAATCCAATGCTCAGTCAATGAGATCGTCACTTAGTCAGTTATTTTTCAGTCAAAGTCCAATTTTTATTCAGTCACTGGTCAGGCAAGGAGATGTTCCCTTTCTCGGTCCCTGTTCAGTGAATGTCCAATTTTTAGTCTGTCAGTGGTCAGTCAATGAGATCGTCACTTAATCAGTCATTGCTCAGTCAATGTCCAATTTTTAGGCAGTCACTGGTCAGTCAATGAGATTGGTGTCATGGCAAACGAATTTTTGACGAATATGAATTGAAATTGTGTAAACTTGTCTGAGATCTCGATAATATGCTATAAGTCCTTGGTTTATTTTTAATTTTTTAAAGCAGAAATATTTTACTAATGGTTTTCTTAGGTTTGAAATTTTGAAACGCTTGCTATGATTGGCAGAAGGGATTGGTGTCATGGCTAACAAATTTTTGACGAATATGAATTGAAATTGTATAAACCTATCTGAGATCTCGATAATATGCTATAAGTCCTTTGTTTATTTTAAATTTTTTAAAGCAGAAATATTTTAGTAATGGTTTTCTTAGGTTTGAAATTTTGAAACGCTTGCTATGAGTCGAAGAAGGATGTTGAGTGTATTCGTCATCAATATAGATAACAGGGACGGTACCAACGACGGCATCAACAGGGTGTTCTTGAGAATCTTGAATTGGTTTGAGTTCTGTTCTGTCTATTTGATCCAATTTGCCATTCATTCCTGGTTCATTATTTGTGTTAAGGAGATTACCAGAATCGATGTCACTTTGTGCTCCAAGATCGTTATGCGATACAATGCATTCAGCATCCAATGATTTAAAACAGGGATTCAAACTGAATTCTTCTTGGTTCAACATGGTTATACTGCTATTCGGGCCTATTTGATTACCTGAGTTATCAAGTTTTGGAAAATCAAAATCCTTTTCTGTTTCATGTTGGAGGTAATTAAATTGGTTTTCATCGCTGATATTGTGCACATCATAAGGATTATTATCGAAATCTTTGGCAAAATGGTGGATGTGGTCAGTATCACTATCAATATGCAAATTAAGAAGATTATTATCAAAAGCTTCGTTATTAACTTCGAGGAGATCGGTGTCACTGTTTAGATCCACATCAAAGGAATCATCATTAAATTCATTAATATCATCATATGAATCAAGGAAATCTAAATTAAGTACCTTCTTTCCGGTGTTAAACTTGTGTTCATTACGGTTAATAGAGTTTTCATCATTATTTTTCCGAGTTTTCTCTTCTCTTCCAGGAAACAAAAGAAACACAGTCGCAAAACAAATAAGTATGCCCAATAGGCTGTCGATAAAGGGTGTTGGTATAAAAACGTAGCACAATACTGTGAAAAAAAAGAACTCCATTTCTAAAAATGGTTCCAATTCGATTTCAGCATTAAAAATAACAAGTTTAAGCAAATAAGCTCCACACGTAAGTTTTTAGCACCACTAGATTCGGTATCTCTAATGATTATGGTTTATAAGCATTGTTAAAAATGTATACATTAACTTTGTTGTAATTCAACAAAAGCCTAAAACAATTATTGGTAAATCCATTGTTTCGAACGCTATTAAAAGGATTCCTTGAATATGTAACAATGAAAGGTATTCTGATATATAACTCATAATAGAAGGAAGATTCTATGTGTCTGTCTTTCGTTTGGGCTGAGTGTAAGCTAATAGACCCAGGGCTACGAATTTGCTACATAGGTGCATCTAGACAAGAGCCAGTGCACCTCGAAACGAGGTTTCCAAAATTTGAATGAGGTTTCAAATTTTATTTTTTAAATTTTTGTTTTATTCATTTGTCTTTGATAAAATCGCATTAAATCGATAATTCTCTTTCATTACATCAGCAATAATGGCACGAGGCCATTGTTGCTGTTGTATCCCTGTTGCCATTTGGAAAAATGAGGGCGAAAATTAGCGTTTTAAGAATTTTTAATTAATATCTCTGATTTTTGCTATTTTTTGGATAAAAGTGTAAGCGGAAAAGTGGAAAACGAACCAACGCTAAACTACCGCTGCCATACATATTCAAATAAATAATTCTTTTTGGGGGGGCTTCTTGCTATACAAAACATAAACGTAATACTTATATATAACCAGAGATTACTATTATTAGAACGAAAATACGTGAATACTATGGAGAAAATATTTATCAATAAAAAAAGTACTTTCAAAACATGTATTTTTCTTTGACCTATTATTTTAAAGCACAGGAATTATGTTATCCTTACACTCTCATGAAAATGGCTTCATCAACCTTCGGCTGGGTAAAAATTCATCTAAATATAAACACAATACAGAAATATATCAAAATATTTTTAATTCTTTAATATTCACCTCTTTAAGATAATATAAACTATTTAGCGTATCGTTAACTTACGTTACATAATTAGCAAGAACAATACACCAAAATGAGTTTTGGTGATCGATGTGCATAGTGTATATACTGTTTTTCCTACTTTTCATTATTTATTCTTTATTATATTTCCTTAATTAGTGCTGGCAAATCGATATGGATCTTGCGCCCTCTGGGGCAGCACTTTGATGTGTATTATGTATTAAAAATTTCGGCAACTGGTCTGTGCAACTATGCTCAGCCCACTCCTTTTGTATGCCTCAACAACTACCCCTACGCTATTCCGTTAGCTTCAAGAGACGGAAGTAGGAAGACGGTACAGCTGTACCACCTACGAGGAGAACGATATGCCAAAGTTTTTATACTACAGATGTGCTAATTTGCTTTTACGATTTGAAAGTTATGCTTCAGATATGTTTAAATCGCTATTTTACCTAAGTTTTGCCACTGTTACATATTGCCACATTGTATGTGATTCAGAACTTCAAGTGCACAGGTCTGTTCCATCATTTGGATTTATTTTTCACTTTTATGATACCCACTAAGGACAGATATGGATAGGTAAAGATTTCAGGGTCGTGTTCCTATTAAATAAGCGAAGCCCTATGACCTATATATCATTAGAGGTAATGTATTTATCCCTAGGAAGGGCTATAAATAATAAGATCAAACATATGCTTACATACGGAACGATCACAACAGACGACATTCTGACATCATACCGGGCGACGACATTTCATACGACCATCATAACAGACATTCTGAACATGCAAAGCCCAGTGAATAGACTATAAAACTTCAATCCTCTACATTCCTCAATAATAAGATATACTAATTTGGAAAGATGCTCAGTAGAATTCAAGGTAGGGCTGTCTACTACGAGGCTCAGGAAGCTGTCCACTACCAGCTCCCCCACAACCGGGGTTAATTAGACGGATCGAGACTCATCGTTCCTAAACATTTCAACTCCACTAGTGTCTATTCTCTATATTTTCCTGCCCAGGTAAGAATGGCAACAAGATGGCATGCATTTAGGAAAGGTACCTTCGTGTGTCTACGGCTTCCGAAGGCCATATGTTGAAGGGAGCGATACACGATCTTATTACTGACTGTACGACTGTCGCCTGCTTCAGCTAGGGGGTAATTTGAGCTATTGTTTACTTCGTTGACAGTGAGGCTGAGACGTCTCACTCGACGATTATTCTAAGTTAACTGTGCTTTGCACTTTGCCCCATCGCTAGTTCTTTTTCCCGCCATCCGTGCATTCTCGGTATGCACTTGACACTGTCTAATGTTGAAATGCTGTCCCGCTGAGGATTTTGGAAACTGTATTTCCCATGCGACGAGTGACTACTATCTGCCCGATATTGAAGCTGTCTATGTCATAAAGTTTACCTATACTGGTATGTGAAACCATGATTATCAACAACCACAGTGCTAGCTTTATTAGCATTTAGCACAACTTCCTCACGTAAGCCCAGATGCGGCGCAGCGCTATTCAATTTCCATAGCCATGTCTATCCCTAATTTAGTGTAGTTACAACACATGAAGCTTGGACATACGTATAACGAGTGCAATAGAAAAAGATTAATTTACTACCAAAAAAGAGGAGAAAAAGACACAGTATATTGGTTCAGAAAAATCAAGGACATTTTTTCTAAAGGTTTAATTGTTCTTACTGGATTCTTTTATAAAGAGAAACTTAAAGTAAGGAAAGTAGAAACAAATATCAAAATTAATTCGGATTACAATCAGAAAAAAATTTAAACACCTATATTAAAAGACGAAATGTCATCTCTTTATCCAAAAGATCTTGAATGTATTAAGTTCCATCAGGTCAAGGCTACAATTCATACCTCTAAATCTACTGATTTATGGTTTGAAAAAATAAGATATGAAACCGGAATTAAAGCTGTACCCTCTAGATGCATATCCTCGAAATATCCTGATGTGTCTCCCATGGATTAATGTGCATTTGTACGTTTAAAACTTGGAACTCTTGGAAATCAATATGTAATATGATGGTTCAGCAAGAGGACTCTCAGGACGGAATATATTAGAAAATGAGATTATAAGATGTGTTTATATATCTAAATCTTTGCAAAATCCTTAAAAAAATACCTGAACACCCCCTGTACTCAGTGGTTTGCGATAGGTTTGTTGAATTTTAAATTTCAGACTGAACGTTTGAGGATTATTCATAGTGTTTCCTTTATTCTCATTTTTATTAATAATGCCTCATAAATATTTATTCAAATATATGAAAATTTCATTTTGTAATTTATAAAATACGCTGTTTTTAAATATTTTCAACCCAGAGGGATATTAGCCCGAATTCTGATCAAATGTGTATGTGTGCAAATGAAAAAAAAAAATGATCCCTTTGCGCGTAATACAAAGTATGAAAGCTTTCAATTTAATATTTGTTTTTCCTGTATCTCTGGGTTTGTAAATTCTTTAACATCCAGTATATATACAATCGAGACATTTTCATAAAAAAATTATTTAAATCCATTTCTTCCAAATTCCATGTCGTGACTGATTTGTTTGAGTAAAAGTCAGGTTATTTGAAAAAGGCAAAGAAAAGGATGGTTACGTACCTGGCGCGAGGAAGGGCTTTGCGGAGAACGTTCTAAGGGAAATTGCCTCATGTACGTTGAGATAAGGGAAACTGCAGAAGCCAACCATGCAGCCAGCACGTTGGCGAGGAATGAAACAGGGTAAAACTCTTAGCAATCTTAATGACAGAGCATATTGCTATGGAACATATATTGAAAATACTTCGTTTGAAAAGAAAGCAATATAATCTCATTTATTATTTCTAGTACGTTTTGACGTGAAGGCCACAGAGAGAAAAAAACTAAAATAAAAAATAACATCCTTATTCGTGTTTTCATGATAATCTGGAGATTTTTTATGCGAAATGCCGACAAATCACTTACGAAAAACAAAAAGGAAGTGGCTGACGGTCACTTCGAATTGGGAGCACAGACAACAAGGCAAAATATGCCTAAGAAAAATTTCAATAATAGCTACAGCTTTCCTTAATTCAATGAGAAGTTATAGTTAAAAATAGAGCATATTGGTAAATCATAACTGAATATTGTGTGTAAACTAGTAAATTAATTTAAGAACACAAAAAGTAATTTAGCAATAGCATTTAACTGCAAATAATCATTTTAATTTCAGGTTAAGATATAATTTCATTTTTATTTTACAGTTCTGAAATGTAGCTGCAAAAAAAAATTTTAAACTGACTTTCTGTTTTCATTTCAGCTGTAGCGAAATCGATTGGACTGAAAACATCCTTCCTCTCTCTTATCGAATAAGGCAATTTTTTCCGTTCAAATCCAATGCTCAGTCAATGAGATCGTCACTTAGTCAGTTATTTTTCAGTCAAAGTCCAATTTTTATTCAGTCACTGGTCAGGCAAGGAGATGTTCCCTTTCTCGGTCCCTGTTCAGTGAATGTCCAATTTTTAGTCTGTCAGTGGTCAGTCAATGAGATCGTCACTTAATCAGTCATTGCTCAGTCAATGTCCAATTTTTAGGCAGTCACTGGTCAGTCAATGAGATTGGTGTCATGGCAAACGAATTTTTGACGAATATGAATTGAAATTGTGTAAACTTGTCTGAGATCTCGATAATATGCTATAAGTCCTTGGTTTATTTTTAATTTTTTAAAGCAGAAATATTTTACTAATGGTTTTCTTAGGTTTGAAATTTTGAAACGCTTGCTATGATTGGCAGAAGGGATTGGTGTCATGGCTAACAAATTTTTGACGAATATGAATTGAAATTGTATAAACCTATCTGAGATCTCGATAATATGCTATAAGTCCTTTGTTTATTTTAAATTTTTTAAAGCAGAAATATTTTAGTAATGGTTTTCTTAGGTTTGAAATTTTGAAACGCTTGCTATGAGTCGAAGAAGGATGTTGAGTGTATTCGTCATCAATATAGATAACAGGGACGGTACCAACGACGGCATCAACAGGGTGTTCTTGAGAATCTTGAATTGGTTTGAGTTCTGTTCTGTCTATTTGATCCAATTTGCCATTCATTCCTGGTTCATTATTTGTGTTAAGGAGATTACCAGAATCGATGTCACTTTGTGCTCCAAGATCGTTATGCGATACAATGCATTCAGCATCCAATGATTTAAAACAGGGATTCAAACTGAATTCTTCTTGGTTCAACATGGTTATACTGCTATTCGGGCCTATTTGATTACCTGAGTTATCAAGTTTTGGAAAATCAAAATCCTTTTCTGTTTCATGTTGGAGGTAATTAAATTGGTTTTCATCGCTGATATTGTGCACATCATAAGGATTATTATCGAAATCTTTGGCAAAATGATGGATGTGGTCAGTATCACTATCAATATGCAAATTAAGAAGATTATTATCAAAAGCTTCGTTATTAACTTCGAGGAGATCGGTGTCACTGTTTAGATCCACATCAAAGGAATCATCATTAAATTCATTAATATCATCATATGAATCAAGGAAATCTAAATTAAGTACCTTCTTTCCGGTGTTAAACTTGTGTTCATTACGGTTAATAGAGTTTTCATCATTATTTTTCCGAGTTTTCTCTTCTCTTCCAGGAAACAAAAGAAACACAGTCGCAAAACAAATAAGTATGCCCAATAGGCTGTCGATAAAGGGTGTTGGTATAAAAACGTAGCACAATACTGTGAAAAAAAAGAACTCCATTTCTAAAAATGGTTCCAATTCGATTTCAGCATTAAAAATAACAAGTTTAAGCAAATAAGCTCCACACGTAAGTTTTTAGCACCACTAGATTCGGTATCTCTAATGATTATGGTTTATAAGCATTGTTAAAAATGTATACATTAACTTTGTTGTAATTCAACAAAAGCCTAAAACAATTATTGGTAAATCCATTGTTTCGAACGCTATTAAAAGGATTCCTTGAATATGTAACAATGAAAGGTATTCTGATATATAACTCATAATAGAAGGAAGATTCTATGTGTCTGTCTTTCGTTTGGGCTGAGTGTAAGCTAATAGACCCAGGGCTACGAATTTGCTACATAGGTGCATCTAGACAAGAGCCAGTGCACCTCGAAACGAGGTTTCCAAAATTTGAATGAGGTTTCAAATTTTATTTTTTAAATTTTTGTTTTATTCATTTGTCTTTGATAAAATCGCATTAAATCGATAATTCTCTTTCATTACATCAGCAATAATGGCACGAGGCCATTGTTGCTGTTGTATCCCTGTTGCCATTTGGAAAAATGAGGGCGAAAATTAGCGTTTTAAGAATTTTTAATTAATATCTCTGATTTTTGCTATTTTTTGGATAAAAGTGTAAGCGGAAAAGTGGAAAACGAACCAACGCTAAACTACCGCTGCCATACATATTCAAATAAATAATTCTTTTTGGGGGGGCTTCTTGCTATACAAAACATAAACGTAATACTTATATATAACCAGAGATTACTATTATTAGAACGAAAATACGTGAATACTATGGAGAAAATATTTATCAATAAAAAAAGTACTTTCAAAACATGTATTTTTCTTTGACCTATTATTTTAAAGCACAGGAATTATGTTATCCTTACACTCTCATGAAAATGGCTTCATCAACCTTCGGCTGGGTAAAAATTCATCTAAATATAAACACAATACAGAAATATATCAAAATATTTTTAATTCTTTAATATTCACCTCTTTAAGATAATATAAACTATTTAGCGTATCGTTAACTTACGTTACATAATTAGCAAGAACAATACACCAAAATGAGTTTTGGTGATCGATGTGCATAGTGTATATACTGTTTTTCCTACTTTTCATTATTTATTCTTTATTATATTTCCTTAATTAGTGCTGGCAAATCGATATGGATCTTGCGCCCTCTGGGGCAGCACTTTGATGTGTATTATGTATTAAAAATTTCGGCAACTGGTCTGTGCAACTATGCTCAGCCCACTCCTTTTGTATGCCTCAACAACTACCCCTACGCTATTCCGTTAGCTTCAAGAGACGGAAGTAGGAAGACGGTACAGCTGTACCACCTACGAGGAGAACGATATGCCAAAGTTTTTATACTACAGATGTGCTAATTTGCTTTTACGATTTGAAAGTTATGCTTCAGATATGTTTAAATCGCTATTTTACCTAAGTTTTGCCACTGTTACATATTGCCACATTGTATGTGATTCAGAACTTCAAGTGCACAGGTTTGTTCCATCATTTGGATTTATTTTTCACTTTTATGATACCCACTAAGGACAGATATGGATAGGTAAAGATTTCAGGGTCGTGTTCCTATTAAATAAGCGAAGCCCTATGACCTATATATCATTAGAGGTAATGTATTTATCCCTAGGAAGGGCTATAAATAATAAGATCAAACATATGCTTACATACGGAACGATCACAACAGACGACATTCTGACATCATACCGGGCGACGACATTTCATACGACCATCATAACAGACATTCTGAACATGCAAAACCCAGTGAATAGACTTTTAAACTTCAATCCTCTACATTCCTCAATAATAAGATATACCAATTTGGAAAGATGCTCAGTAGAATTCAAGGTAGGGCTGTCTACTACGAGGCTCAGGAAGCTGTCCACTACCAGCTCCCCCACAACCGGGGTTAATTAGACGGATCGAGACTCATCGTTCCTAAACATTTCAACTCCACTAGTGTCTATTCTCTATATTTTCCTGCCCAGGTAAGAATGGCAACAAGATGGCATGCATTTAGGAAAGGTACCCTCGTGTGTCTACGGCTTCCGAAGGCCATATGTTGAAGGGAGCGATACACGATCTTATTACTGACTGTACGACTGTCGCCTGCTTCAGCTAGGGGGTAATTTGAGCTATTGTTTACTTCGTTGACAGTGAGGCTGAGACGTCTCACTCGACGATTATTCTAAGTTAACTGTGCTTTGCACTTTGCCCCATCGCTAGTTCTTTTTCCCGCCATCCGTGCATTCTCGGTATGCACTTGACACTGTCTAATGTTGAAATGCTGTCCCGCTGAGGATTTTGGAAACTGTATTTCCCATGCGACGAGTGACTACTATCTGCCCGATATTGAAGCTGTCTATGTCATAAAGTTTACCTATACTGGTATGTGAAACCATGATTATCAACAACCACAGTGCTAGCTTTATGTGCATTTAGCACAACTTCCTCACGTAAGCCCAGATGCGGCGCAGCGCTATTCAATTTCCATAGCCATGTCTATCCCTAATTTAGTGTAGTTACAACACATGAAGCTTGGACATACGTATAACGATTGCAATAGAAAAAGATTAATTTACTACCAAAAAAGAGGAGAAAAAGACACAGTATATTGGTTCAGAAAAATCAAGGACATTTTTTCTAAAGGTTTAATTGTTCTTACTGGATTCTTTTATAAAGAGAAACTTAATGTAAGGAAAGTAGAAACAAATATCAAAATTAATTCGGATTACAATCAGAAAAAAATTTAAACACCTATATTAAAAGACGAAATGTCATCTCTTTATCCAAAAGATCTTGAATGTATTAAGTTCCATCAGGTCAAGGCTACAATTCATACCTCTAAATCTACTGCTTTATGGTTTGAAAAAATAAGATATGAAACCGGAATTAAAGCTGTACCCTCTAGATGCATATCCTCGAAATATCCTGATGTGTCTGCCATGGATTAATGTGCATTTGTACGTTTAAAACTTGGAACTCTTGGAAATCAATATGTAATATGATGGTTCAGCAAGAGGACTCTCAGACGGAATATATTAGAAAATGAGATTATAAGATGTGTTTATATATCTAAATCTTTGCAAAATCCTTAAAAAAATACCTGAACACCCCCTGTACTCAGTGGTTTGCGATAGGTTTGTTGAATTTTAAATTTCAGACTGAACGTTTGAGGATTATTCATAGTGTTTCCTTTATTCTCATTTTTATTAATAATGCCTCATAAATATTTATTCAAATATATGAAAATTTCATTTTGCAATTTATAAAATACGCTGTTTTTAAATATTTTCAACCCAGAGGGATATTAGCCCGAATACTGATCAAATGTGTATGTGTGCAAATGAAAAAAAAAAATGATCCCTTTGCGCGTAATACAAAGTATGAAAGCTTTCAATTTAATATTTGTTTTTCCTGTATCTCTGGGTTTGTAAATTCTTTAACATCCAGTATATATACAATCGAGACATTTTCATAAAAAAATTATTTAAATCCATTTCTTCCAAATTCCATGTCGTGACTGATTTGTTTGAGTAAAAGTCAGGTTATTTGAAAAAGGCAAAGAAAAGGATGGTTACGTACCTGGCGCGAGGAAGGGCTTTGCGGAGAACGTTCTAAGGGAAATTGCCTCATATACGTTGAGATAAGGGAAACTGCAGAAGCCAACCATGCAGCCAGCACGTTGGCGAGGAATGAAACAGGGTAAAACTCTTAGCAATCTTAATGACAGAGCATATTGCTATGGAACATATATTGAAAATACTTCGTTTGAAAAGAAAGCAATATAATCTCATTTATTATTTCTAGTACGTTTTGACGTGAAGGCCACAGAGAGAAAAAAACTAAAATAAAAAATATAATCCTTATTCGTGTTTTCATGATAATCTGGAGATTTTTTATGCGAAATGCCGACAAATCACTTACGAAAAACAAAAAGGAAGTGGCTGACGGTCACTTCGAATTGGGAGCACAGACAACAAGGCAAAATATGCCTAAGAAAAATATCAATAATAGCTACAGCTTTCCTTAATTCAATGAGAAGTTATAGTTAAAAATAGAGCATATTGATAAATCATAACTGAATATTGTGTGTAAACTAGTAAATTAATTTAAGAACACAAAAAGTAATTTAGCAATACCATTTAACTGCAAATAATCATTTTAATTTCAGGTTAAGATATAATTTCATTTTTATTTTACAGTTCTGAAATGTAGCTGCAAAAAAAATTTTAAACTGACTTTCTGTTTTCATTTCAGCTGTAGCGAAATCGATTGGACTGAAAACATCCTTCCTCTCTCTTATCGAATAAGGCAATTTTTTTCGTTCAAATCCAATGCTCAGTCAATGAGATCGTCACTTAGTCAGTTATTTTTCAGTCAAAGTCCAATTTTTATTCAGTCACTGGTCAGGCAAGGAGATGTTCCCTTTCTCGGTCCCTGTTCAGTGAATGTCCAATTTTTAGTCTGTCAGTGGTCAGTCAATGAGATCGTCACTTAATCAGTCATTGCTCAGTCAATGTCCAATTTTTAGGCAGTCACTGGTCAGTCAATGAGATTGGTGTCATGGCAAACGAATTTTTGACGAATATGAATTGAAATTGTGTAAACTTGTCTGAGATCTCGATAATATGCTATAAGTCCTTGGTTTATTTTTAATTTTTTAAAGCAGAAATATTTTACTAATGGTTTTCTTAGGTTTGAAATTTTGAAACGCTTGCTATGATTGGCAGAAGGGATTGGTGTCATGGCTAACAAATTTTTGACGAATATGAATTGAAATTGTATAAACCTATCTGAGATCTCGATAATATGCTATAAGTCCTTTGTTTATTTTAAATTTTTTAAAGCAGAAATATTTTAGTAATGGTTTTCTTAGGTTTGAAATTTTGAAACGCTTGCTATGAGTCGAAGAAGGATGTTGAGTGTATTCGTCATCAATATAGATAACAGGGACGGTACCAACGACGGCATCAACAGGGTGTTCTTGAGAATCTTGAATTGGTTTGAGTTCTGTTCTGTCTATTTGATCCAATTTGCCATTCATTCCTGGTTCATTATTTGTGTTAAGGAGATTACCAGAATCGATGTCACTTTGTGCTCCAAGATCGTTATGCGATACAATGCATTCAGCATCCAATGATTTAAAACAGGGATTCAAACTGAATTCTTCTTGGTTCAACATGGTTATACTGCTATTCGGGCCTATTTGATTACCTGAGTTATCAAGTTTTGGAAAATCAAAATCCTTTTCTGTTTCATGTTGGAGGTAATTAAATTGGTTTTCATCGCTGATATTGTGCACATCATAAGGATTATTATCGAAATCTTTGGCAAAATGGTGGATGTGGTCAGTATCACTATCAATATGCAAATTAAGAAGATTATTATCAAAAGCTTCGTTATTAACTTCGAGGAGATCGGTGTCACTGTTTAGATCCACATGAAAGGAATCATCATTAAATTCATTAATATCATCATATGAATCAAGGAAATCTAAATTAAGTACCTTCTTTCCGGTGTTAAACTTGTGTTCATTACGGTTAATAGAGTTTTCATCATTATTTTTCCGAGTTTTCTCTTCTCTTCCAGGAAACAAAAGAAACACAGTCGCAAAACAAATAAGTATGCCCAATAGGCTGTCGATAAAGGGTGTTGGTATAAAAACGTAGCACAATACTGTGAAAAAAAAGAACTCCATTTCTAAAAATGGTTCCAATTCGATTTCAGCATTAAAAATAACAAGTTTAAGCAAATAAGCTCCACACGTAAGTTTTTAGCACCACTAGATTCGGTATCTCTAATGATTATGGTTTATAAGCATTGTTAAAAATGTATACATTAACTTTGTTGTAATTCAACAAAAGCCTAAAACAATTATTGGTAAATCCATTGTTTCGAACGCTATTAAAAGGATTCCTTGAATATGTAACAATGAAAGGTATTCTGATATATAACTCATAATAGAAGGAAGATTCTATGTGTCTGTCTTTCGTTTGGGCTGAGTGTAAGCTAATAGACCCAGGGCTACGAATTTGCTACATAGGTGCATCTAGACAAGAGCCAGTGCACCTCGAAACGAGGTTTCCAAAATTTGAATGAGGTTTCAAATTTTATTTTTTAAATTTTTGTTTTATTCATTTGTCTTTGATAAAATCGCATTAAATCGATAATTCTCTTTCATTACATCAGCAATAATGGCACGAGGCCATTGTTGCTGTTGTATCCCTGTTGCCATTTGGAAAAATGAGGGCGAAAATTAGCGTTTTAAGAATTTTTAATTAATATCTCTGATTTTTGCTATTTTTTGGATAAAAGTGTAAGCGGAAAAATGGAAAACGAACCAACGCTAAACTACCGCTGCCATACATATTCAAATAAATAATTCTTTTTGGGGGGGCTTCTTGCTATACAAAACATAAACGTAATACTTATATATAACCAGAGATTACTATTATTAGAACGAAAATACGTGAATACTATGGAGAAAATATTTATCAATAAAAAAAGTACTTTCAAAACATGTACTTTTCTTTGACCTATTATTTTAAAGCACAGGAATTATGTTATCCTTACACTCTCATGAAAATGGCTTCATCAACCTTCGGCTGGGTAAAAATTCATCTAAATATAAACACAATACAGAAATATATCAAAATATTTTTAATTCTTTAATATTCACCTCTTTAAGATAATATAAACTATTTAGCGTATCGTTAACTTACGTTACATAATTAGCAAGAACAATACACCAAAATGAGTTTTGGTGATCGATGTGCATAGTGTATATACTGTTTTTCCTACTTTTCATTATTTATTCTTTATTATATTTCCTTAATTAGTGCTGGCAAATCGATATGGATCTTGCGCCCTCTGGGGCAGCACTTTGATGTGTATTATGTATTAAAAATTTCGGCAACTGGTCTGTGCAACTATGCTCAGCCCACTCCTTTTGTATGCCTCAACAACTACCCCTACGCTATTCCGTTAGCTTCAAGAGACGGAAGTAGGAAGACGGTACAGCTGTACCACCTACGAGGAGAACGATATGCCAAAGTTTTTATACTACAGATGTGCTAATTTGCTTTTACGATTTGAAAGTTATGCTTCAGATATGTTTAAATCGCTATTTTACCTAAGTTTTGCCACTGTTACATATTGCCACATTGTATGTGATTCAGAACTTCAAGTGCACAGGTTTGTTCCATCATTTGGATTTATTTTTCACTTTTATGATACCCACTAAGGACAGATATGGATAGGTAAAGATTTCAGGGTCGTGTTCCTATTAAATAAGCGAAGCCCTATGACCTATATATCATTAGAGGTAATGTATTTATCCCTAGGAAGGGCTATAAATATTAAGATCAAACATATGCTTACATACGGAACGATCACAACAGACGACATTCTGACATCATACCGGGCGACGACATTTCATACGACCATCATAACAGACATTCTGAACATGCAAAACCCAGTGAATAGACTTTTAAACTTCAATCCTCTACATTCCTCAATAATAAGATATACCAATTTGGAAAGATGCTCAGTAGAATTCAAGGTAGGGCTGTCTACTACGAGGCTCAGGAAGCTGTCCACTACCAGCTCCCCCACAACCGGGGTTAATTAGACGGATCGAGACTCATCGTTCCTAAACATTTCAACTCCACTAGTGTCTATTCTCTATATTTTCCTGCCCAGGTAAGAATGGCAACAAGATGGCATGCATTTAGGAAAGGTACCCTCGTGTGTCTACGGCTTCCGAAGGCCATATGTTGAAGGGAGCGATACACGATCTTATTACTGACTGTACGACTGTCGCCTGCTTCAGCTAGGGGGTAATTTGAGCTATTGTTTACTTCGTTGACAGTGAGGCTGAGACGTCTCACTCGACGATTATTCTAAGTTAACTGTGCTTTGCACTTTGCCCCATCGCTAGTTCTTTTTCCCGCCATCCGTGCATTCTCGGTATGCACTTGACACTGTCTAATGTTGAAATGCTCTCCCGCTGAGGATTTTGGAAACTGTATTTCCCATGCGACGAGTGACTACTATCTGCCCGATATTGAAGCTGTCTATGTCATAAAGTTTACCTATACTGGTATGTGAAACCATGATTATCAACAACCACAGTGCTAGCTTTATTAGCATTTAGCACAACTTCCTCACGTAAGCCCAGATGCGGCGCAGCGCTATTCAATTTCCATAGCCATGTCTATCCCTAATTTAGTGTAGTTACAACACATGAAGCTTGGACATACGTATAACGATTGCAATAGAAAAAGATTAATTTACTACCAAAAAAGAGGAGAAAAAGACACAGTATATTGGTTCAGAAAAATCAAGGACATTTTTTCTAAAGGTTTAATTGTTCTTACTGGATTCTTTTATAAAGAGAAACTTAATGTAAGGAAAGTAGAAACAAATATCAAAATTAATTCGGATTACAATCAGAAAAAAATTTAAACACCTATATTAAAAGACGAAATGTCATCTCTTTATCCAAAAGATCTTGAATGTATTAAGTTCCATCAGGTCAAGGCTACAATTCATACCTCTAAATCTACTGCTTTATGGTTTGAAAAAATAAGATATGAAACCGGAATTAAAGCTGTACCCTCTAGATGCATATCCTCGAAATATCCTGATGTGTCTGCCATGGATTAATGTGCATTTGTACGTTTAAAACTTGGAACTCTTGGAAATCAATATGTAATATGATGGTTCAGCAAGAGGACTCTCAGACGGAATATATTAGAAAATGAGATTATAAGATGTGTTTATATATCTAAATCTTTGCAAAATCCTTAAAAAAATACCTGAACACCCCCTGTACTCAGTGGTTTGCGATAGGTTTGTTGAATTTTAAATTTCAGACTGAACGTTTGAGGATTATTCATAGTGTTTCCTTTATTCTCATTTTTATTAATAATGCCTCATAAATATTTATTCAAATATATGAAAATTTCATTTTGCAATTTATAAAATACGCTGTTTTTAAATATTTTCAACCCAGAGGGATATTAGCCCGAATACTGATCAAATGTGTATGTGTGCAAATGAAAAAAAAAAATGATCCCTTTGCGCGTAATACAAAGTATGAAAGCTTTCAATTTAATATTTGTTTTTCCTGTATCTCTGGGTTTGTAAATTCTTTAACATCCAGTATATATACAATCGAGACATTTTCATAAAAAAATTATTTAAATCCATTTCTTCCAAATTCCATGTCGTGACTGATTTGTTTGAGTAAAAGTCAGGTTATTTGAAAAAGGCAAAGAAAAGGATGGTTACGTACCTGGCGCGAGGAAGGGCTTTGCGGAGAACGTTCTAAGGGAAATTGCCTCATATACGTTGAGATAAGGGAAACTGCAGAAGCCAACCATGCAGCCAGCACGTTGGCGAGGAATGAAACAGGGTAAAACTCTTAGCAATCTTAATGACAGAGCATATTGCTATGGAACATATATTGAAAATACTTCGTTTGAAAAGAAAGCAATATAATCTCATTTATTATTTCTAGTACGTTTTGACGTGAAGGCCACAGAGAGGAAAAAACTAAAATAAAAAATATAATCCTTATTCGTGTTTTCATGATAATCTGGAGATTTTTTATGCGAAATGCCGACAAATCACTTACGAAAAACAAAAAGGAAGTGGCTGACGGTCACTTCGAATTGGAAGCACAGACAACAAGGCAAAATATGCCTAAGAAAAATTTCAATAATAGCTACAGCTTTCCTTAATTCAATGAGAAGTTATAGTTAAAAATAGAGCATATTGGTAAATCATAACTGAATATTGTGTGTAAACTAGTAAATTAATTTAAGAACACAAAAAGTAATTTAGCAATAGCATTTAACTGCAAATAATCATTTTAATTTCAGGTTAAGATATAATTTCATTTTTATTTTACAGTTCTGAAATGTAGCTGCAAAAAAAATTTTAAACTGACTTTCTGTTTTCATTTCAGCTGTAGCGAAATCGATTGGACTGAAAACATCCTTCCTCTCTCTTATCGAATAAGGCAATTTTTTCCGTTCAAATCCAATGCTCAGTCAATGAGATCGTCACTTAGTCAGTTATTTTTCAGTCAAAGTCCAATTTTTATTCAGTCACTGGTCAGGCAAGGAGATGTTCCCTTTCTCGGTCCCTGTTCAGTGAATGTCCAATTTTTAGTCTGTCAGTGGTCAGTCAATGAGATCGTCACTTAATCAGTCATTGCTCAGTCAATGTCCAATTTTTAGGCAGTCACTGGTCAGTCAATGAGATTGGTGTCATGGCAAACGAATTTTTGACGAATATGAATTGAAATTGTGTAAACTTGTCTGAGATCTCGATAATATGCTATAAGTCCTTGGTTTATTTTTAATTTTTTAAAGCAGAAATATTTTACTAATGGTTTTCTTAGGTTTGAAATTTTGAAACGCTTGCTATGATTGGCAGAAGGGATTGGTGTCATGGCTAACAAATTTTTGACGAATATGAATTGAAATTGTATAAACCTATCTGAGATCTCGATAATATGCTATAAGTCCTTTGTTTATTTTAAATTTTTTAAAGCAGAAATATTTTAGTAATGGTTTTCTTAGGTTTGAAATTTTGAAACGCTTGCTATGAGTCGAAGAAGGATGTTGAGTGTATTCGTCATCAATATAGATAACAGGGACGGTACCAACGACGGCATCAACAGGGTGTTCTTGAGAATCTTGAATTGGTTTGAGTTCTGTTCTGTCTATTTGATCCAATTTGCCATTCATTCCTGGTTCATTATTTGTGTTAAGGAGATTACCAGAATCGATGTCACTTTGTGCTCCAAGATCGTTATGCGATACAATGCATTCAGCATCCAATGATTTAAAACAGGGATTCAAACTGAATTCTTCTTGGTTCAACATGGTTATACTGCTATTCGGGCCTATTTGATTACCTGAGTTATCAAGTTTTGGAAAATCAAAATCCTTTTCTGTTTCATGTTGGAGGTAATTAAATTGGTTTTCATCGCTGATATTGTGCACATCATAAGGATTATTATCGAAATCTTTGGCAAAATGGTGGATGTGGTCAGTATCACTATCAATATGCAAATTAAGAAGATTATTATCAAAAGCTTCGTTATTAACTTCGAGGAGATCGGTGTCACTGTTTAGATCCACATCAAAGGAATCATCATTAAATTCATTAATATCATCATATGAATCAAGGAAATCTAAATTAAGTACCTTCTTTCCGGTGTTAAACTTGTGTTCATTACGGTTAATAGAGTTTTCATCATTATTTTTCCGAGTTTTCTCTTCTCTTCCAGGAAACAAAAGAAACACAGTCGCAAAACAAATAAGTATGCCCAATAGGCTGTCGATAAAGGGTGTTGGTATAAAAACGTAGCACAATACTGTGAAAAAAAAGAACTCCATTTCTAAAAATGGTTCCAATTCGATTTCAGCATTAAAAATAACAAGTTTAAGCAAATAAGCTCCACACGTAAGTTTTTAGCACCACTAGATTCGGTATCTCTAATGATTATGGTTTATAAGCATTGTTAAAAATGTATACATTAACTTTGTTGTAATTCAACAAAAGCCTAAAACAATTATTGGTAAATCCATTGTTTCGAACGCTATTAAAAGGATTCCTTGAATATGTAACAATGAAAGGTATTCTGATATATAACTCATAATAGAAGGAAGATTCTATGTGTCTGTCTTTCGTTTGGGCTGAGTGTAAGCTAATAGACCCAGGGCTACGAATTTGCTACATAGGTGCATCTAGACAAGAGCCAGTGCACCTCGAAACGAGGTTTCCAAAATTTGAATGAGGTTTCAAATTTTATTTTTTAAATTTTTGTTTTATTCATTTGTCTTTGATAAAATCGCATTAAATCGATAATTCTCTTTCATTACATCAGCAATAATGGCACGAGGCCATTGTTGCTGTTGTATCCCTGTTGCCATTTGGAAAAATGAGGGCGAAAATTAGCGTTTTAAGAATTTTTAATTAATATCTCTGATTTTTGCTATTTTTTGGATAAAAGTGTAAGCGGAAAAGTGGAAAACGAACCAACGCTAAACTACCGCTGCCATACATATTCAAATAAATAATTCTTTTTGGGGGGGCTTCTTGCTATACAAAACATAAACGTAATACTTATATATAACCAGAGATTACTATTATTAGAACGAAAATACGTGAATACTATGGAGAAAATATTTATCAATAAAAAAAGTACTTTCAAAACATGTATTTTTCTTTGACCTATTATTTTAAAGCACAGGAATTATGTTATCCTTACACTCTCATGAAAATGGCTTCATCAACCTTCGGCTGGGTAAAAATTCATCTAAATATAAACACAATACAGAAATATATCAAAATATTTTTAATTCTTTAATATTCACCTCTTTAAGATAATATAAACTATTTAGCGTATCGTTAACTTACGTTACATAATTAGCAAGAACAATACACCAAAATGAGTTTTGGTGATCGATGTGCATAGTGTATATACTGTTTTTCCTACTTTTCATTATTTATTCTTTATTATATTTCCTTAATTAGTGCTGGCAAATCGATATGGATCTTGCGCCCTCTGGGGCAGCACTTTGATGTGTATTATGTATTAAAAATTTCGGCAACTGGTCTGTGCAACTATGCTCAGCCCACTCCTTTTGTATGCCTCAACAACTACCCCTACGCTATTCCGTTAGCTTCAAGAGACGGAAGTAGGAAGACGGTACAGCTGTACCACCTACGAGGAGAACGATATGCCAAAGTTTTTATACTACAGATGTGCTAATTTGCTTTTACGATTTGAAAGTTATGCTTCAGATATGTTTAAATCGCTATTTTACCTAAGTTTTGCCACTGTTACATATTGCCACATTGTATGTGATTCAGAACTTCAAGTGCACAGGTTTGTTCCATCATTTGGATTTATTTTTCACTTTTATGATACCCACTAAGGACAGATATGGATAGGTAAAGATTTCAGGGTCGTGTTCCTATTAAATAAGCGAAGCCCTATGACCTATATATCATTAGAGGTAATGTATTTATCCCTAGGAAGGGCTATAAATAATAAGATCAAACATATGCTTACATACGGAACGATCACAACAGACGACATTCTGACATCATACCGGGCGACGACATTTCATACGACCATCATAACAGACATTCTGAACATGCAAAACCCAGTGAATAGACTTTTAAACTTCAATCCTCTACATTCCTCAATAATAAGATATACTAATTTGGAAAGATGCTCAGTAGAATTCAAGGTAGGGCTGTCTACTACGAGGCTCAGGAAGCTGTCCACTACCAGCTCCCCCACAACCGGGGTTAATTAGACGGATCGAGACTCATCGTTCCTAAACATTTCAACTCCACTAGTGTCTATTCTCTATATTTTCCTGCCCAGGTAAGAATGGCAACAAGATGGCATGCATTTAGGAAAGGTACCCTCGTGTGTCTACGGCTTCCGAAGGCCATATGTTGAAGGGAGCGATACACGATCTTATTACTGACTGTACGACTGTCGCCTGCTTCAGCTAGGGGGTAATTTGAGCTATTGTTTACTTCGTTGACAGTGAGGCTGAGACGTCTCACTCGACGATTATTCTAAGTTAACTGTGCTTTGCACTTTGCCCCATCGCTAGTTCTTTTTCCCGCCATCCGTGCATTCTCGGTATGCACTTGACACTGTCTAATGTTGAAATGCTGTCCCGCTGAGGATTTTGGAAACTGTATTTCCCATGCGACGAGTGACTACTATCTGCCCGATATTGAAGCTGTCTATGTCATAAAGTTTACCTATACTGGTATGTGAAACCATGATTATCAACAACCACAGTGCTAGCTTTATGTGCATTTAGCACAACTTCCTCACGTAAGCCCAGATGCGGCGCAGCGCTATTCAATTTCCATAGCCATGTCTATCCCTAATTTAGTGTAGTTACAACACATGAAGCTTGGACATACGTATAACGATTGCAATAGAAAAAGATTAATTTACTACCAAAAAAGAGGAGAAAAAGACACAGTATATTGGTTCAGAAAAATCAAGGATATTTTTTCTAAAGGTTTAATTGTTCTTACTGGATTCTTTTATAAAGAGAAACTTAATGTAAGGAAAGTAGAAACAAATATCAAAATTAATTCGGATTACAATCAGAAAAAAATTTAAACACCTATATTAAAAGACGAAATGTCATCTCTTTATCCAAAAGATCTTGAATGTATTAAGTTCCATCAGGTCAAGGCTACAATTCATACCTCTAAATCTACTGCTTTATGGTTTGAAAAAATAAGATATGAAACCGGAATTAAAGCTGTACCCTCTAGATGCATATCCTCGAAATATCCTGATGTGTCTGCCATGGATTAATGTGCATTTGTACGTTTAAAACTTGGAACTCTTGGAAATCAATATGTAATATGATGGTTCAGCAAGAGGACTCTCAGACGGAATATATTAGAAAATGAGATTATAAGATGTGTTTATATATCTAAATCTTTGCAAAATCCTTAAAAAAATACCTGAACACCCCCTGTACTCAGTGGTTTGCGATAGGTTTGTTGAATTTTAAATTTCAGACTGAACGTTTGAGGATTATTCATAGTGTTTCCTTTATTCTCATTTTTATTAATAATGCCTCATAAATATTTATTCAAATATATGAAAATTTCATTTTGCAATTTATAAAATACGCTGTTTTTAAATATTTTCAACCCAGAGGGATATTAGCCCGAATACTGATCAAATGTGTATGTGTGCAAATGAAAAAAAAAAATGATCCCTTTGCGCGTAATACAAAGTATGAAAGCTTTCAATTTAATATTTGTTTTTCCTGTATCTCTGGGTTTGTAAATTCTTTAACATCCAGTATATATACAATCGAGACATTTTCATAAAAAAATTATTTAAATCCATTTCTTCCAAATTCCATGTCGTGACTGATTTGTTTGAGTAAAAGTCAGGTTATTTGAAAAAGGCAAAGAAAAGGATGGTTACGTACCTGGCGCGAGGAAGGGCTTTGCGGAGAACGTTCTAAGGGAAATTGCCTCATATACGTTGAGATAAGGGAAACTGCAGAAGCCAACCATGCAGCCAGCACGTTGGCGAGGAATGAAACAGGGTAAAACTCTTAGCAATCTTAATGACAGAGCATATTGCTATGGAACATATATTGAAAATACTTCGTTTGAAAAGAAAGCAATATAATCTCATTTATTATTTCTAGTACGTTTTGACGTGAAGGCCACAGAGAGAAAAAAACTAAAATAAAAAATATAATCCTTATTCGTGTTTTCATGATAATCTGGAGATTTTTTATGCGAAATGCCGACAAATCACTTACGAAAAACAAAAAGGAAGTGGCTGACGGTCACTTCGAATTGGGAGCACAGACAACAAGGCAAAATATGCCTAAGAAAAATATCAATAATAGCTACAGCTTTCCTTAATTCAATGAGAAGTTATAGTTAAAAATAGAGCATATTGGTAAATCATAACTGAATATTGTGTGTAAACTAGTAAATTAATTTAAGAACACAAAAAGTAATTTAGCAATAGCATTTAACTGCAAATAATCATTTTAATTTCAGGTTAAGATATAATTTCATTTTTATTTTACAGTTCTGAAATGTAGCTGCAAAAAAAATTTTAAACTGACTTTCTGTTTTCATTTCAGCTGTAGCGAAATCGATTGGACTGAAAACATCCTTCCTCTCTCTTATCGAATAAGGCAATTTTTTCCGTTCAAATCCAATGCTCAGTCAATGAGATCGTCACTTAGTCAGTTATTTTTCAGTCAAAGTCCAATTTTTATTCAGTCACAGGTCAGGCAAGGAGATGTTCCCTTTCTCGGTCCCTGTTCAGTGAATGTCCAATTTTTAGTCTGTCAGTGGTCAGTCAATGAGATCGTCACTTAATCAGTCATTGCTCAGTCAATGTCCAATTTTTAGGCAGTCACTGGTCAGTCAATGAGATTGGTGTCATGGCAAACGAATTTTTGACGAATATGAATTGAAATTGTGTAAACTTGTCTGAGATCTCGATAATATGCTATAAGTCCTTGGTTTATATTTAATTTTTTAAAGCAGAAATATTTTACTAATGGTTTTCTTAGGTTTGAAATTTTGAAACGCTTGCTATGATTGGCAGAAGGGATTGGTGTCATGGCTAACAAATTTTTGACGAATATGAATTGAAATTGTATAAACCTATCTGAGATCTCGATAATATGCTATAAGTCCTTTGTTTATTTTAAATTTTTTAAAGCAGAAATATTTTAGTAATGGTTTTCTTAGGTTTGAAATTTTGAAACGCTTGCTATGAGTCGAAGAAGGATGTTGAGTGTATTCGTCATCAATATAGATAACAGGGACGGTACCAACGACGGCATCAACAGGGTGTTCTTGAGAATCTTGAATTGGTTTGAGTTCTGTTCTGTCTATTTGATCCAATTTGCCATTCATTCCTGGTTCATTATTTGTGTTAAGGAGATTACCAGAATCGATGTCACTTTGTGCTCCAAGATCGTTATGCGATACAATGCATTCAGCATCCAATGATTTAAAACAGGGATTCAAACTGAATTCTTCTTGGTTCAACATGGTTATACTGCTATTCGGGCCTATTTGATTACCTGAGTTATCAAGTTTTGGAAAATCAAAATCCTTTTCTGTTTCATGTTGGAGGTAATTAAATTGGTTTTCATCGCTGATATTGTGCACATCATAAGGATTATTATCGAAATCTTTGGCAAAATGGTGGATGTGGTCAGTATCACTATCAATATGCAAATTAAGAAGATTATTATCAAAAGCTTCGTTATTAACTTCGAGGAGATCGGTGTCACTGTTTAGATCCACATCAAAGGAATCATCATTAAATTCATTAATATCATCATATGAATCAAGGAAATCTAAATTAAGTACCTTCTTTCCGGTGTTAAACTTGTGTTCATTACGGTTAATAGAGTTTTCATCATTATTTTTCCGAGTTTTCTCTTCTCTTCCAGGAAACAAAAGAAACACAGTCGCAAAACAAATAAGTATGCCCAATAGGCTGTCGATAAAGGGTGTTGGTATAAAAACGTAGCACAATACTGTGAAAAAAAAGAACTCCATTTCTAAAAATGGTTCCAATTCGATTTCAGCATTAAAAATAACAAGTTTAAGCAAATAAGCTCCACACGTAAGTTTTTAGCACCACTAGATTCGGTATCTCTAATGATTATGGTTTATAAGCATTGTTAAAAATGTATACATTAACTTTGTTGTAATTCAACAAAAGCCTAAAACAATTATTGGTAAATCCATTGTTTCGAACGCTATTAAAAGGATTCCTTGAATATGTAACAATGAAAGGTATTCTGATATATAACTCATAATAGAAGGAAGATTCTATGTGTCTGTCTTTCGTTTGGGCTGAGTGTAAGCTAATAGACCCAGGGCTACGAATTTGCTACATAGGTGCATCTAGACAAGAGCCAGTGCACCTCGAAACGAGGTTTCCAAAATTTGAATGAGGTTTCAAATTTTATTTTTTAAATTTTTGTTTTATTCATTTGTCTTTGATAAAATCGCATTAAATCGATAATTCTCTTTCATTACATCAGCAATAATGGCACGAGGCCATTGTTGCTGTTGTATCCCTGTTGCCATTTGGAAAAATGAGGGCGAAAATTAGCGTTTTAAGAATTTTTAATTAATATCTCTGATTTTTGCTATTTTTTGGATAAAAGTGTAAGCGGAAAAATGGAAAACGAACCAACGCTAAACTACCGCTGCCATACATATTCAAATAAATAATTCTTTTTGGGGGGGCTTCTTGCTATACAAAACATAAACGTAATACTTATATATAACCAGAGATTACTATTATTAGAACGAAAATACGTGAATACTATGGAGAAAATATTTATCAATAAAAAAAGTACTTTCAAAACATGTACTTTTCTTTGACCTATTATTTTAAAGCACAGGAATTATGTTATCCTTACACTCTCATGAAAATGGCTTCATCAACCTTCGGCTGGGTAAAAATTCATCTAAATATAAACACAATACAGAAATATATCAAAATATTTTTAATTCTTTAATATTCACCTCTTTAAGATAATATAAACTATTTAGCGTATCGTTAACTTACGTTACATAATTAGCAAGAACAATACACCAAAATGAGTTTTGGTGATCGATGTGCATAGTGTATATACTGTTTTTCCTACTTTTCATTATTTATTCTTTATTATATTTCCTTAATTAGTGCTGGCAAATCGATATGGATCTTGCGCCCTCTGGGGCAGCACTTTGATGTGTATTATGTATTAAAAATTTCGGCAACTGGTCTGTGCAACTATGCTCAGCCCACTCCTTTTGTATGCCTCAACAACTACCCCTACGCTATTCCGTTAGCTTCAAGAGACGGAAGTAGGAAGACGGTACAGCTGTACCACCTACGAGGAGAACGATATGCCAAAGTTTTTATACTACAGATGTGCTAATTTGCTTTTACGATTTGAAAGTTATGCTTCAGATATGTTTAAATCGCTATTTTACCTAAGTTTTGCCACTGTTACATATTGCCACATTGTATGTGATTCAGAACTTCAAGTGCACAGGTTTGTTCCATCATTTGGATTTATTTTTCACTTCTATGATACCCACTAAGGACAGATATGGATAGGTAAAGATTTCAGGGTCGTGTTCCTATTAAATAAGCGAAGCCCTATGACCTATATATCATTAGAGGTAATGTATTTATCCCTAGGAAGGGCTATAAATAATAAGATCAAACATATGCTTACATACGGAACGATCACAACAGACGACATTCTGACATCATACCGGGCGACGACATTTCATACGACCATCATAACAGACATTCTGAACATGCAAAACCCAGTGAATAGACTTTTAAACTTCAATCCTCTACATTCCTCAATAATAAGATATACTAATTTGGAAAGATGCTCAGTAGAATTCAAGGTAGGGCTGTCTACTACGAGGCTCAGGAAGCTGTCCACTACCAGCTCCCCCACAACCGGGGTTAATTAGACGGATCGAGACTCATCGTTCCTAAACATTTCAACTCCACTAGTGTCTATTCTCTATATTTTCCTGCCCAGGTAAGAATGGCAACAAGATGGCATGCATTTAGGAAAGGTACCCTCGTGTGTCTACGGCTTCCGAAGGCCATATGTTGAAGGGAGCGATACACGATCTTATTACTGACTGTACGACTGTCGCCTGCTTCAGCTAGGGGGTAATTTGAGCTATTGTTTACTTCGTTGACAGTGAGGCTGAGACGTCTCACTCGACGATTATTCTAAGTTAACTGTGCTTTGCACTTTGCCCCATCGCTAGTTCTTTTTCCCGCCATCCGTGCATTCTCGGTATGCACTTGACACTGTCTAATGTTGAAATGCTGTCCCGCTGAGGATTTTGGAAACTGTATTTCCCATGCGACGAGTGACTACTATCTGCCCGATATTGAAGCTGTCTATGTCATAAAGTTTACCTATACTGGTATGTGAAACCATGATTATCAACAACCACAGTGCTAGCTTTATGTGCATTTAGCACAACTTCCTCACGTAAGCCCAGATGCGGCGCAGCGCTATTCAATTTCCATAGCCATGTCTATCCCTAATTTAGTGTAGTTACAACACATGAAGCTTGGACATACGTATAACGATTGCAATAGAAAAAGATTAATTTACTACCAAAAAAGAGGAGAAAAAGACACAGTATATTGGTTCAGAAAAATCAAGGATATTTTTTCTAAAGGTTTAATTGTTCTTACTGGATTCTTTTATAAAGAGAAACTTAATGTAAGGAAAGTAGAAACAAATATCAAAATTAATTCGGATTACAATCAGAAAAAAATTTAAACACCTATATTAAAAGACGAAATGTCATCTCTTTATCCAAAAGATCTTGAATGTATTAAGTTCCATCAGGTCAAGGCTACAATTCATACCTCTAAATCTACTGCTTTATGGTTTGAAAAAATAAGATATGAAACCGGAATTAAAGCTGTACCCTCTAGATGCATATCCTCGAAATATCCTGATGTGTCTGCCATGGATTAATGTGCATTTGTACGTTTAAAACTTGGAACTCTTGGAAATCAATATGTAATATGATGGTTCAGCAAGAGGACTCTCAGACGGAATATATTAGAAAATGAGATTATAAGATGTGTTTATATATCTAAATCTTTGCAAAATCCTTAAAAAAATACCTGAACACCCCCTGTACTCAGTGGTTTGCGATAGGTTTGTTGAATTTTAAATTTCAGACTGAACGTTTGAGGATTATTCATAGTGTTTCCTTTATTCTCATTTTTATTAATAATGCCTCATAAATATTTATTCAAATATATGAAAATTTCATTTTGCAATTTATAAAATACGCTGTTTTTAAATATTTTCAACCCAGAGGGATATTAGCCCGAATACTGATCAAATGTGTATGTGTGCAAATGAAAAAAAAAAATGATCCCTTTGCGCGTAATACAAAGTATGAAAGCTTTCAATTTAATATTTGTTTTTCCTGTATCTCTGGGTTTGTAAATTCTTTAACATCCAGTATATATACAATCGAGACATTTTCATAAAAAAATTATTTAAATCCATTTCTTCCAAATTCCATGTCGTGACTGATTTGTTTGAGTAAAAGTCAGGTTATTTGAAAAAGGCAAAGAAAAGGATGGTTACGTACCTGGCGCGAGGAAGGGCTTTGCGGAGAACGTTCTAAGGGAAATTGCCTCATATACGTTGAGATAAGGGAAACTGCAGAAGCCAACCATGCAGCCAGCACGTTGGCGAGGAATGAAACAGGGTAAAACTCTTAGCAATCTTAATGACAGAGCATATTGCTATGGAACATATATTGAAAATACTTCGTTTGAAAAGAAAGCAATATAATCTCATTTATTATTTCTAGTACGTTTTGACGTGAAGGCCACAGAGAGAAAAAAACTAAAATAAAAAATATAATCCTTATTCGTGTTTTCATGATAATCTGGAGATTTTTTATGCGAAATGCCGACAAATCACTTACGAAAAACAAAAAGGAAGTGGCTGACGGTCACTTCGAATTGGGAGCACAGACAACAAGGCAAAATATGCCTAAGAAAAATATCAATAATAGCTACAGCTTTCCTTAATTCAATGAGAAGTTATAGTTAAAAATAGAGCATATTGGTAAATCATAACTGAATATTGTGTGTAAACTAGTAAATTAATTTAAGAACACAAAAAGTAATTTAGCAATACCATTTAACTGCAAATAATCATTTTAATTTCAGGTTAAGATATAATTTCATTTTTATTTTACAGTTCTGAAATGTAGCTGCAAAAAAAAATTTTAAACTGACTTTCTGTTTTCATTTCAGCTGTAGCGAAATCGATTGGACTGAAAACATCCTTCCTCTCTCTTATCGAATAAGGCAATTTTTTTCGTTCAAATCCAGTGCTCAGTCAATGAGATCGTCACTTAGTCAGTTATTTTTCAGTCAAAGTCCAATTTTTATTCAGTCACTGGTCAGGCAAGGAGATGTTCCCTTTCTCGGTCCCTGTTCAGTGAATGTCCAATTTTTAGTCTGTCAGTGGTCAGTCAATGAGATCGTCACTTAATCAGTCATTGCTCAGTCAATGTCCAATTTTTAGGCAGTCACTGGTCAGTCAATGAGATTGGTGTCATGGCAAACGAATTTTTGACGAATATGAATTGAAATTGTGTAAACTTGTCTGAGATCTCGATAATATGCTATAAGTCCTTGGTTTATTTTTAATTTTTTAAAGCAGAAATATTTTACTAATGGTTTTCTTAGGTTTGAAATTTTGAAACGCTTGCTATGATTGGCAGAAGGGATTGGTGTCATGGCTAACAAATTTTTGACGAATATGAATTGAAATTGTATAAACCTATCTGAGATCTCGATAATATGCTATAAGTCCTTTGTTTATTTTAAATTTTTTAAAGCAGAAATATTTTAGTAATGGTTTTCTTAGGTTTGAAATTTTGAAACGCTTGCTATGAGTCGAAGAAGGATGTTGAGTGTATTCGTCATCAATATAGATAACAGGGACGGTACCAACGACGGCATCAACAGGGTGTTCTTGAGAATCTTGAATTGGTTTGAGTTCTGTTCTGTCTATTTGATCCAATTTGCCATTCATTCCTGGTTCATTATTTGTGTTAAGGAGATTACCAGAATCGATGTCACTTTGTGCTCCAAGATCGTTATGCGATACAATGCATTCAGCATCCAATGATTTAAAACAGGGATTCAAACTGAATTCTTCTTGGTTCAACATGGTTATACTGCTATTCGGGCCTATTTGATTACCTGAGTTATCAAGTTTTGGAAAATCAAAATCCTTTTCTGTTTCATGTTGGAGGTAATTAAATTGGTTTTCATCGCTGATATTGTGCACATCATAAGGATTATTATCGAAATCTTTGGCAAAATGGTGGATGTGGTCAGTATCACTATCAATATGCAAATTAAGAAGATTATTATCAAAAGCTTCGTTATTAACTTCGAGGAGATCGGTGTCACTGTTTAGATCCACATCAAAGGAATCATCATTAAATTCATTAATATCATCATATGAATCAAGGAAATCTAAATTAAGTACCTTCTTTCCGGTGTTAAACTTGTGTTCATTACGGTTAATAGAGTTTTCATCATTATTTTTCCGAGTTTTCTCTTCTCTTCCAGGAAACAAAAGAAACACAGTCGCAAAACAAATAAGTATGCCCAATAGGCTGTCGATAAAGGGTGTTGGTATAAAAACGTAGCACAATACTGTGAAAAAAAAGAACTCCATTTCTAAAAATGGTTCCAATTCGATTTCAGCATTAAAAATAACAAGTTTAAGCAAATAAGCTCCACACGTAAGTTTTTAGCACCACTAGATTCGGTATCTCTAATGATTATGGTTTATAAGCATTGTTAAAAATGTATACATTAACTTTGTTGTAATTCAACAAAAGCCTAAAACAATTATTGGTAAATCCATTGTTTCGAACGCTATTAAAAGGATTCCTTGAATATGTAACAATGAAAGGTATTCTGATATATAACTCATAATAGAAGGAAGATTCTATGTGTCTGTCTTTCGTTTGGGCTGAGTGTAAGCTAATAGACCCAGGGCTACGAATTTGCTACATAGGTGCATCTAGACAAGAGCCAGTGCACCTCGAAACGAGGTTTCCAAAATTTGAATGAGGTTTCAAATTTTATTTTTTAAATTTTTGTTTTATTCATTTGTCTTTGATAAAATCGCATTAAATCGATAATTCTCTTTCATTACATCAGCAATAATGGCACGAGGCCATTGTTGCTGTTGTATCCCTGTTGCCATTTGGAAAAATGAGGGCGAAAATTAGCGTTTTAAGAATTTTTAATTAATATCTCTGATTTTTGCTATTTTTTGGATAAAAGTGTAAGCGGAAAAGTGGAAAACGAACCAACGCTAAACTACCGCTGCCATACATATTCAAATAAATAATTCTTTTTGGGGGGGCTTCTTGCTATACAAAACATAAACGTAATACTTATATATAACCAGAGATTACTATTATTAGAACGAAAATACGTGAATACTATGGAGAAAATATTTATCAATAAAAAAAGTACTTTCAAAACATGTATTTTTCTTTGACCTATTATTTTAAAGCACAGGAATTATGTTATCCTTACACTCTCATGAAAATGGCTTCATCAACCTTCGGCTGGGTAAAAATTCATCTAAATATAAACACAATACAGAAATATATCAAAATATTTTTAATTCTTTAATATTCACCTCTTTAAGATAATATAAACTATTTAGCGTATCGTTAACTTACGTTACATAATTAGCAAGAACAATACACCAAAATGAGTTTTGGTGATCGATGTGCATAGTGTATATACTGTTTTTCCTACTTTTCATTATTTATTCTTTATTATATTTCCTTAATTAGTGCTGGCAAATCGATATGGATCTTGCGCCCTCTGGGGCAGCACTTTGATGTGTATTATGTATTAAAAATTTCGGCAACTGGTCTGTGCAACTATGCTCAGCCCACTCCTTTTGTATGCCTCAACAACTACCCCTACGCTATTCCGTTAGCTTCAAGAGACGGAAGTAGGAAGACGGTACAGCTGTACCACCTACGAGGAGAACGATATGCCAAAGTTTTTATACTACAGATGTGCTAATTTGCTTTTACGATTTGAAAGTTATGCTTCAGATATGTT